>NC_092165.1:58720596-58933096 GCF_045791955.1 Oncorhynchus clarkii lewisi
GTTTGGTGAAAGGATTTTCAAAACCTCCAGCTAAAAAAAAACAACAACATGTGTTAATCATGGATTTATCTTTTGCCATGATTTTCATCGTCAGTGCCTCATGAGATTATGAAATACTCACCGCAGAGAAATGCTGGTTTAGTTCATACAGATCCTTTAAATCAGCAATGCTTGAAAAGTTTCCAAAGTTTTTCAACAACCAGTCTGCACTTTCATTTACATTTCCCAAGCATCCAGGATCTGCAATTAAAACATCACTTTACTTTCTGAATTCATTATTTGACAACACAATTAAATCTTACATGTCAGTGCTATTTCCAAATTCTGCTATTCTTAAAATGTGAAATACCTGATGATCCCTTTCTGAACAGGAAAAGACGGATAAAGTGAGTGTAGATCAATTGTTTCTGCTCTTCATTAATGGATACCAGTTCACCACTCAATCCCAGGACCCTTAAATAGAAAAGATTTGAGATGAAACAACATAGAAGAGGACAATTTCCTTAGTAATATGGGAATCAGAATGATTGTCAACGCACAGTGCCTGATAGGAGCTGCAGCTGAAGTCTCTTGTGCTCAACAGGGACAGGAAGTCTCCGGTAATGTGGGGTAAAAGAGGTACCAGCTGGACGTTGAACCACAGGCGCATGAATTGCACATTTTGATCGTTATCGCTGTTTAGACTGTTCAAAGCTCCAAAGACATCCAGGACCTCAGACTTTGATTCATTGGTGCCCTGAAATCAATTGGACAGTTTCCATTGTTTACACTTTCTGAAAATCAAACATCGTCCATGTTGATTTTAATTCATGACCAGGTGTGAGCGTGAAATCAAATCAAATTGTATTAGTCACATGGGACGAATGCAACAGGTGTAGGTAGACCTTACAGTGAAATTCTTACTTACAAGCCCTTAAAGGCCTTAACCAACAATGCAGTTTTAAGAAAAAAGTATTAAGTAAAAAATAACAAATAACAAATAATGAAATAGCAGCAGTAAAATAACAGGCTATATACAGGGGGTACCGGTACAGAGTCAATGTGGAGGCTATATACAGGGGGTACTGGTACAGAGTCAATGTGGAGGCTATATACAGGGGGTACCGGTACAGAGTCAATGTGGAGGCTATATACAGGGGGTACCGGTACAGAGTCAATGTGGAGGCTATATACAGGGGGTACTGGTACAGAGTCAATGTGGAGGCTATATACAGGGGGTACCGGTACAGAGTCAATGTGGAGGCTATATACAGGGGGTACCGGCACAGAGTCAATGTGGAGGCTATATACAGGGGGTATCGGTACAGAGTCAATGTGGAGGCTATATACAGGGGGTACCGGTACAGAGTCAATGTGGAGGCTATATACAGGGGGTACTGGTACAGAGTCAATGTGGAGGCTATATACAGGGGGTACTGGTACAGAGTCAATGTGCGGGGGCACAGGTTCGTCGAGGTAATTGAGGTAATATGTACATGTAGGTAGAGTTAAAGTGACTATGCATAGATAATAAACAGAGAGAAGCAGCAGTGTAAAAGAGGGGGTGGGGGGAGCGGGACAACGCAAATAGTCTGGGTAGCCATTTGATTAGCTGTTCAGGAGTCTTATAGCTTGAGGGTAGAAGCTGTTAAGGAGCTTTTTGGTCCTAGACTTGGAGCTCCATTACCGCTTGCTGTGCGGTAGCAGAGAGAACAGTCTACGACTAGGGTGGCTGGAGTCTTTGACCTATTTTTTGGGGCCTTCCTTTGACACCACCTATTATATAGGTCCTGGATGGCAGGAAACTTAATCCCAGTGATGTACTGGGCTGTACTCACTACCCTCTGTAGTGACATGTGGTCGGAGGCCAAGCAGATGCCATAGGGATTCTTAGTTAATACTAATATGATTCTTAGTTTAGTAAAATGTGCGAGTGAGGTCTTAGTATGAAAAGATTAAGTACCAAATGAAGGAAGACTTTTAAGGCCAATTTCATAATCATTCTGAGGTCTTGTTGCAGCACGCTGAACTTCTCTTCAGGAAAGCTTTGGTTGTTCCCTCCCTCACAGGACAGTTGGTTAGTCAGGGTGTCTACAGCTTTAGAAATCTAAATAGGAAGACAGATACGTTAATACATTTGTACAGAGAACAAATGTAACAGATAACCATTTTTTTTGTGCATGAATATTTACAAATAATAGGTGTAGGTGCTATTAATTGGTTTGCCACCAGAGGGCACTATCGAACAACAAATAGGACCATGTTGCTGATGTTTTAACGGTTCTGATTGGTTGTGCTGATATTACTGCCTATTACATAGGCCTACGTTTTATGAAGCTTCTGTCATAAAAAAAAATTGATACTTGTAGCAATGCTTTAAAAGCTAGATTCCAATAACACTCATCCTTCATTTTTTTTGTTGTTAATGTCTACCTCATCTCTACCCGGACAGACTTACCCTGGAAATGCCCTGATTCAGTGTTGTTGAATTGCAGGCCCCTTGTGAGGCATTGTTCGTCATTCTGTTCCAGAAAAAAATTGAAATAACAGGCTTAATTTTGTCCATATAGGTCAAAGCCACTATGGCATAGAATTTACCACAACAAAAAAACAGCGACAATAACGCTCAATAACTCAAATCAAATTTGATGGTTAGCAGATGCGAGTGTAGCTACATGCTTGTGAACACTAACCTGTTTTCCGGGCTCCACTGATGTGGCTCTAAGATTTTGACAAGTAGCAGAGGAAAAGTGACATAAGTAATCAATGACAAATGGTAGTTGTGGAATATCACTGAGTCATGAGTCATTGTCATTTGGATTAATGAATGCTTTGTTGTTGGGCGGAAGGTATTCTAGCGGTTAAGAGCATTGGGCAAGTAAACAAAAAGGTTGCTGGTTTGAATCTCTGAGCCGACTAGGTGAAAAAACTGTATCTGTCCTTGAGCAAGGCACTTAACCCTAATTGCTCCTGTAAGTTACTCTGGATAAGAGTGTCTGCTAAATGACAACATTTTAATGTTATTCAATTGTAGCTTTTAACCAATTTATTGGTTGTTATCTAATTAAAAAATATCAGTTTATTCACATCATAGTAGCTACTTAATACAGATTTTTGTTGAAATTATATTTAATAAATGACCTACCGTTCATTTGTGTTACATTACTCTGAAAAACACAACCATATAGCCCATAATATTGTTGGGATATAAATAGTGCAAGCAATAATTAAGACAAATTATATTTTTATAATAATAATAATGATACCTTATTCCTTAATACAGACTACAACATCGCATGTCAATACACTGAGAATAGAGCTATTTCTTTACACTATGTTAATCTACCATTATATGAGCGTGAAATGATCTGGCATTGGGAGACAACATACCTCTGCAGAGATCAGTGTAGCTATGCTGCCTGAAATAGATAAGAAGGAAAGAAACATTCAACATTGAATTATCAGTTGAATATCTTTATTGACAGAACCAATAATCTATAAAAGTTATATCTTGGGTTTCTTATTTAATCTATTATCAGCATTTGTTAGATGTAATAAGCTGAGGTGTCAATTGATTTCTTTTATTAAATATCAAACAACTTGTTGTGTTTAACTATGGATGGTTTAAATTAAAACCTACCAGGTACTGAACACACAGACTGGCGTCAACATCCCCTGTTTAATTTATTATTTTGCATATAAAAAAAACCTGGGGACTGCTGTTACTGTATTTTAATTATTCCAATATGTTTTCATTAATTGAATTCCCCTAATCTATTTTATGAGAATTTGTAAGATTCTTGTTTGCATAAAATAGACGGAGACCAGTCTTATCAATAATAGATAAAAGTATTTATTCTCGGAGCGCGCTGCCACGTTACCACGAGCAACAGTTTATATACAATAACATGACGTCATTTCATTGCTTCTGGAATGAATCTCCTCCTCTCGACCGAGACAAAGGAATTTTAAAAGTTCATTCAATGTTCATTCTGACCCACTAGCACATACACAGGACACACAACACAACTAAATTAACTTTTGACCCCTCACCATTATCGATCACCACTTAGCTGACAGTTCTAATTAATAGAAAACCTAGGAATGCACTCACTGCCTTATCTAAAACACCCCAGAGCTAAGTTTCGTCGGTTCAACCATAGTTTAAAGACCTTTTCTGCTTACTTAAAAACCCTCACTCCTAATCTCCTCCAACCTGGCTGGAACGGTATTTATTTAAATGTAATTACCCCCTGTTTCAGGCTCCACAATCCCTCACTTATGAACTCATATTGTTAATCAGATATAATAAAACAGAGTATAAGTTTACTTAGTTACAGTTCTATTTAAAATTAGGATATTGTTTATTCATTTATTCATAATATTCCTAACACTGCACTTATATACCGTATCCACAGGAGGGCCAAGGTTGGGATTTCTTTGTCTGTCAAATGAACTTACCAAATCCGATAGCTGAGAGTAGTAGGGCCCATATTGAAGTAGTGAGGCATCCCATCATCAGATTGGGTATGGCTCACCTTCCCATAAATGGAAACCTTTGGTGTTTAAAAGCATATTACAGATAATGCAGAACATCCTCAGAAGAAGGTACAATAGCACCGGCAAACACTGTTGGTTGTCAAATCGATTTGGAAATTATAAAAAAACGATAAAATATTTGGGCATATAATTAAAGGAAAATAAGTGAAATTCTATCAATTAAATGAATCATATATTGTAGATATGCATAATCTGTTAATTAGGTAAGAAACCAAATGTTTATGTGTAAAGTCCAAATACTGACTTGAGATACACACCCATACAGATCGTGGTTATAATTCACAGACCTTCGCAAGAAATTATGTTTTGATGTCAAATGAAAATCAAGTGAAATATTTAAAGATGAATTCCAGTTCAAACACACCATATTTATTTGGACAGTCAAGATAAAACATTTAATTTGTCTCTGTACTCCAGCATTTTAGATTAGAGACCAAATGTTTTATATGAGGTGACAGTACAGAATGTCACCTGTTATTTGAGGGTATTTTCGTACATATCTGTTTAACTGTTTAGAAATGAAAGCATTTTATGCATCTTGTCCCCCCATTTGAAGGTGTCAAGTATTTGGACAAATACACTTATAGTGTATTAACCCTAACGGCAGCAAGGGGGGTACATTTTGACCCCAAGGGGGTAAAACGTTTAATCATTTCAAAGCTCTCTATTTGATCCTTCTGAAATTTTAAGATTTTGTCAAGCAACTAGTTACTGGCAATGTAAAAATCTGTCATTCTGTCCCTGTGCAAGGTATTTAACCCACTGTTCACCAGGCGCCATGGATGTCGATTATGGCAGCCCCCTGCACCTCTCTGATTCAGAGGGGTTGGGTTAAATGTGGAAGACACATTTCAATTGAATGCACATTTCAGTTGTGCAACTGACTAGCTACTCTTTCCCAATTCCCAATAATATGTGGGAATAAAAAAAAATAGTCTATCTTTTGTATACTAGTGGTGCGAGGCTAAACTAAAAATCTGGAGTCAATAGTCAACTTTATGATAAAATCACCAAATTTTACACAGAGGTAGATGTATGTACCCTGAAAATATATAGATAGGGAGACCCCATATTTAAGGTTAGCTCAATCACCAATCTTTCAGCACCTGAGTACCACAGAAACACAACACTTTGAATGAATAACAAACAAATATTCATAACAAGTTGCTGTGGATGAAATTGATCAAAATATCTGTTCAAAACATGAAAAACAAAAACAGTACATTTTGAAACATCTAATCATAAATGTGGGATTTAAAAAAAAATACTTCTTTTGATGTTTATGTTCTCCTATTTTCTCTACGACCCTCCCCCCACAAGGGTCACAGGACTTGCTTGAAGTCGGTACCTCTTATCTGCCAACTTCTGTCTGTAGCATCCGACCAGCTCACTAATATGACCCCACCATCGAAAGGTGAGACTCTCACGTACATGTCAGTTGTTTTGTTCTAAGACGCCCACAAGCATCACAATTCTTGTCTGAACGTAGCCTGGTACCAATTAAAAACATGTATGGAAGTATATATGGAAGTATATATGGAAGTAGTTTCATGCCAAAAACATTGGTTAAATATGGGTAAATATAAATATATATATATATTTCCTGACCTTTCTTTTATCTCTCAGATATAGGACAGATACTTCAGAACAAACTTCCTTTTTATAGGTTTTTTTACAATCTGCTTTGCCTTTGAATGTGTACGAATACTGTATAATATTCAATGCTTTTGTATGAGCAGCAAGACCAAATTCAATGTTTAACAATCAAATAAAGTATACATGGTACAACCATCTTAAAACAATTCAAATTCTGAAAGCCTTAGACTTTTATGGGTTTTTAATACACTATAAGTTAATTTGTCCAAATACTTATGACACCTTCAAATGGGGGGCCTAATACATAAAGTATGTTAATTTCTAAACGTTATGAAAATTTAAAGGTGACATTCTGTTCTGTTGCCTCGTACCTCATACAGGCAGCAGGTAGTCTAGCGGTTAGAGAGTTGGGTCAGTAACTGAAAGGTTGCTGGTTTAAATATCCGAGCCGTCATGGGGAAAAATCTGTTGATGTGCCCTAAAGCAAGGTATTTAACTCTCATTTTCTCCAGGGGCACTGGAAAACAACACATTTCACTGCACCTATCTGGTTTATGTGACAATACAACATCTCTTTTTAAATGAAACATTTGATCGGAAATTCATAATGCTTCAATATACTGCCAAATGAAAAGTTTTAGCTTCACTGTCCAAATAAATAAGTGTATTTTAAGTCAGGATTCCCAACATTGTGCAGTAATAGAACCTTGCCTTTCCTGAAATGAGAAGCATACTAAGAATGGCATTTTATATAAATCAGATTCTTGTGAAATTCTAAAACAAATCTTTTGGAAGACCACTAAAAATCACAGAAAAGCACACACATTTCCATGTGTGTGTGCTACAGCAAAAATATGAAATCCTAAACGTCAGTAAAATACAATAAAACATTTTTAATTTCCAATGTTATAGTTACTTAAATATAATAATAATATATTATTATTAGTTGTTATTGTATATTGAGATATGCTTACCTGTCTATTCCCACTGCGTTGTCAAAGAAAAGTGACAGTGTCAGTATGAGGGGAAATCATGTATATTTTGGGTGTGGCAAACCAAGGTGGAAAAGCATCTTGGGAGTGTCAGCGTCACAAATGAGGTTTAACAGGTATGATGTGAAATATTCAAGCTGTGTGCAAAATGTTTTCATGGTGGAAAAAAACCTACAGTACCAGTCAAAGGTTTGGACACACCTACTCATTTTTTTTGAACTTATCCTCTGCAGCAGGGGTAACTCTGGGTCTTTTCTTTCCTGTGGCGGTCCTCATAAGAGTCAGTTTCATCATTGCGCTTTATGGTTTGTGCGATTGCATTTGAAGAAACGTTCAAAGTTCTTGAAATGTACTGTATTTGACTAACCTTCATGTCTTAATGTAATAATGGACGGTTGTTTCTCTTTGCTTATTTGAGCTGTTCTTGCCTTAATATGGACACATTTCAACATCAACTTGTCAGAGGAGACTGCGTTAATCAGGCCTTCATGGTCGAATTGCTGCAAAGAAACAACTACTACAGCTTCATGTAGTCATTGCATGGAATATGGGACAATTTGTCGAAATACTTATTACACCTTCAAATGGGGTGCCTGGATACATAAAATGCTTTCATTTCTAAACTGTAAAACAAATATGTATGAAAATACCCTCAAATAAAAGGTGACATTCTGTTCTGTCGCCTCATATGAAACATTTGATCTGAAATCAAAAATGCTGGATTATAGAGCCAAATGAAAGGTTTTAGCTTCACTATCCAAATAAATGAAGAGGGGAGTGTGAGATTGAGGCCAATCTGTTGTACAGGACAAACAGATTGGACCACCAGGCAACCAATTTACAACTTTAAACTAGAACTAATAATAGAGAAAGTGTCGACGCAACATAATTTTACGAGCGAAATGCAACCTCCCTGTTGCACCGTCAGAGGAGTCTACATCTGTCTACATGAGATTCTATTATGTCAAGCAGTGGAGGCTGCTGAGGGAGGAGGGCTCATAATAGTGGCTGGAACGGAGCAAATGGAATAGCATCAAACACATGGAAACCATGGGGATGAACATGAACCAATCACAGCCTTAAGCCTAAAATAAACAAGGGCTGAACATTAACCAATCACAGCCTTAAACCTAAAATTACACAGGGGCTGAACATTAACCAATCACAGCCTTAAACCTAAAACAAACAGGGCCTGAACATTAAGCAATGACAACCCTAAACCTAAAACAAACCAGGGCTGAACATTAACCAATCACAACCCTAAACATAAAAACTGTATGTTCAGTTTGTAGCATTGTAAATATGTAAAATGTTTAGCATTGTAGGATCAATTCCAATGTGTTATGAAAAAAAAGGAGCATGTAGTCTCAAGGTCTTTTTCCTGAACCGAGTCAGACAACCCTTTTAATTGAGGTGCAGATGCTTTATTTACAGATAGGATCAAAACAATATACTGTATACAGGTAGGCAAAAAAAAAGTGAATTGACTTAATTAAGTCTAGACATATAACTGATTGATTGATTGAAATACTGTATGTGTCTGAGATATAAGGGGGAGTAAATCAGTGCTTAACTCTTAGGTTGTGAGGAAGGAGGATTTGTTGTAAATGAGAACTTGTTCTCAACTGGCCTATCTGGTTAGATAAAGGTGAAATAAAAACAATTTAAAAACTCGTAGGCTGTGAGGAAAGAGGATTTTAAGACCCAGAGCTCACGTCTCCCAAACAGACCTCTGTTGCAATTTATTTTATGTCATGTCATAAAGTGCTCTGTGTTTTCTCTGTATGCTGGGGCTGGTCACAGGTTAAAATCACAATCTTCGAATCTTTAAAACCATACAAAAAGCTAACTTCATTCATAGTCCTCACAGCATTTAGCAGGTGATGCATGAGTTTTGGCGTGTCCCGAAGAGGGAAGCCTGTTTCTCTGAGGATGCTGAGCAAACTGAATAAACTAATAGGAAACAAACACAGGATAGGAAAGTAAATACAATTCCTATTGTTCAGTAGAGCGAAGTGACTAGAACAAACTATTTGTGTGGTGTGACAGCCCAAGTGTCACTCAGAGTCACCCTGATGACACACCTGTCAGACATTTCATAATGTATACTGTAATACCTTTCATAACAGAGTGGTTGATTCCCACTGAATGTCAGTATGAGGGCGGTTCAAGAATAGTTTGAGTCAGCATCAAAAAATGTGGTTGAAGTAAAAAAAGTTGAATAAGGTATAAGGTCACAAATGCAGGCAGTGTACACAATGTTCTGACAGTGGATTGAAGCAATAGAGCCCTTGAAAACAGTGGAGCTACTCAACACCATGGCATGCATTATACTCAGAAGCAGTGGTGGGAAAAATACCCTATTGTCATACTTGAGTAAAAGTATAGATGCCTTAGTAGAAAGTTACTGAGTAAAATACTACTTGAGTAAAAGTATAGATGCCTTAGTAGAAAGTTACTGAGTAAAATACTACTTGAGTAAAAGTATAGATGCCTTAGTAGAAAGTTACTGAGTAAAATACTACTTGAGTAAAAGTATAGATGCCTTAGTAGAAAGTTACTGAGTAAAATACTACTTGAGTAAAAGTATAGATGCCTTAGTAGAAAGTTACTGAGTAAAATACTACTTGAGTAAAAGTATAGATGCCTTAGTAGAAAGTTACTGAGTAAAATACTACTTGAGTAAAAGTATAGATGCCTTAGTAGAAAGTTACTGAGTAAAATACTACTTGAGTAAAAGTATAGATGCCTTAGTAGAAAGTTACTTTCTACTTCTACTAGAACATTTTTGCAAAATTCTGCATGCAGAGTCTCAATTTGGTGTTTGTCCCATTTTATGAATTCTTGGTTGGTGAGCGGACCCCAGATCTCGCAACCATAAAGGGCAATGGGTTCTATAACTGATTCAAGTATTTTTTAGCCAGATCCTAATTGGTATGTCAAATTTTATGTTCCTTGTCTCTCAGATCATTCACAGCATTGTGGAAATTACCTGTGGCGCTGATGTTTTTTCAAATTTGATTTTGCCTTTATTTAACCAGGTAGGCCAGTTGAGAACAATTTCTCATTTACAACTGTGCCCTGGCCAAGATGAAGCGAAGCAGTGCAACAAAAACAACACAAAGTTACACATAAACAAATGTACAGTCAATAACACAAAATAAAATCTATGTACAGTGTGTGTAAATGTAGAAGAGTAGGTAAGGCAATAAATAGGCCATAGAGAGGCAAAAATAATTACAACTTAGCATTAATACTGGAGTGATATATGTGCAGATGATGATGTGCAAGTAGAGATAATGGGGTGCAAAAGAGCATGAAGGTATATAATATGGGGATGAGGTACAACTGCAGTGTGCTATTTACAGATGGGCTGTGTACAGGTACAGTGATCTGTGTACAGGTACAGCTGCTCTGACAGCTTAAAGTTAGAGAGGGAGATATAAGACTCCAGCTTCGTTCCAGTCAATTCGTTCCAGTCATTGGCAGCAGAGAACTGGAAGGAATGGCGGCCAAAGGAAGAATTGGCTTTGGGGGTGACCAGTGAGATATACCTGCTGGAGCGCATGCTACGGGTGGGTGTTGCTATGGTGACCAGTGAGCTGAGAAAAGGCGGGGTTTGGCGACGGATATGTTGTGACGGCCAGCCAACGAGAGCATAGAGGTCGCAGTGGTGGGTAGTATATGGGGCTTTGGTGATAAAACGGATGGCGCTGTGATAGACTACATCCAGTTTGCTGAGTGTTGGGGGCTATTTTGTAAATGACATCGCCGAAATCAAGGATCGGTAGAATAGTCAGTTTTACGAGGGTATGTTTAGCAGCATGAGTGAAGGAGGCTTTGTTGCAAAATAGGAAGCCGATTCTAGATTTAATTTTGGATTGGAGATGCTTAATGTGAGTCTGGAAGGAGAGTTTACAGTCTAGCCAGACACCTAGGTATTTGTAGTTGTCCACATATTCTAGGTCAGAACCGTCCAGAGTAGTGATGCTAGTCGGGCGGGAGGGTGCGGGAAGCAACGGTTGAAGAGCATGCACTTAGTTTTACTAGCATTTAAAAGCAGTTGGAGGCCACGGAAGGTGTGTTGTATGGCATTGAAGCTCGTTTGGAGGTTTGCTAACACAGTGACCAAAGAAGGGCCAGATATATACAGAATGGTGTCGTCTGCGTAGAGGTGGACCAGCAACAAGAGCGACATCATTGATATGTACAGAGAAAAGAGTCGGCCCGAGAATTTAGCCCTGTGGGACCCCCATAGAGACTGCCAAAGGTCCGGACAACAGGCCCTCCGATTTGACACACTGAACTCTATCTGAGAAGTAGTTGGTGAACCAGGCGAGACAGTCATTTGAGATGCCAAGGCTGCGTCTGCCGATAAGAATGCGGTGATTGACAGAGTCGAAAGCCTTGGCCAGGTCGATGAAGACGGCTGCACAGTACTGTCTTTTATCGATGGCGGTTATGATATCGTTTAGGACCTTGACCGTGGCTGAGGTGCACCCATGACCAGCTCAGAAACCAGATTGCATAGTGGAGAAGGTACGTTGGGATTCGAAATGGTCAGTGATCTGTTTATTAACTTGGCTTTCAAAGATTTTAGAAAGGCAGGGCAGGATGGATACGGGTCTATAACAGTTTGGGTCTAAGGTGTCTCCCTTTTGAAGAGAGGGCAGCTTTCCAATCTTTGGGGATCTCAGGCGATACGAAAGAGAGATTTAGGCTGAGGTATGTATCGTTTTTGTGTGTTCTAGGGCAACGGTGTCTAGATGGAATTTGTATTTGTGGTCCTGGGAACTGTACCTTTTTTGGAACACCATTATTATTGTCTGACTGAGATTTATTGTCAGGGCCCAGGTCTGACAGAGTCTGTGCAGAAGATCTAGGTGCTGCTGTAGGCCCTCCTTGGTTGGTGACAGAAGCACCAGATCATCAGCAAACAGTAGACATTTCACTTCAGATTCTAGTAGGGTGAATCTCTCTCTCTCTCTCTCTCTCTCTCTCTCTCTCTCTCTCTCTCTCTCTCTCTCTCTCTCTCTCTCTCTCTCTCTCTCTCTCTCTGTATTTTTTAAAACATATTTTACATATTTTTTTAAGAGGGTTCTGCAGCACCCTCAGCACCCCTACTTCCAGCTGCTACTATGTAAACCCTGTGTAGGGTATGACATAGTGATTATTCAGTTCTAAAATGGTTTTATATGGGCTAAGATGATCGGACCAGAGATTTTCTTTCAAGGTCACATACTATAAAAAAAAACTCCTGGAAAAACATCTGGCCCTGTCAAAATGCTCGAATCTTGTACTTGTTCATATTAATTTTATTTTAAAACTAAACTAACAGGGGAGTTTTCCATTACACAGACACAGAGACAACTGTGATTAGACAATTTAACTAACATGGCTGAGCTTGCTTTATGCAGGATTGCATTGTGTAGTCCTATGCATCTGTAATTAAAAACACTATTTGTTGACTGATTCATTCCAGTCAATAATTTTGGAGTGAAAAGGCCTAAGTAGCTTAGCCAACCGAAGTTTGAATATAAACCAAATGTAATTTATTTTAACACAAATACATTGGCTTAAGTTATAAATACATAATGTTAGCACTTCCTTTCCCCTGGCCAAATGAGACAGGGCGCATCGGTAGGCTACAGTTGATCAGACTGAAAAATCATCTCATTTGCATCCCATATACAGCATATCAGATTGCTAATCGAATACGTGGATGTCGATTATGGCAGCCCCCTGCACCTCTCTGATTCAGAGGGGTTGGGTTATATGCGGAAGACACATTCCCTTTTCCCTAATGTTTAGGTGTGGGCTGCTACAACATTTCTGCCAATACTTTTTGCTTCTGTCTGTCGGGATGACTTCTTTAGTAGTTTGCTAAATAAATAATCGGAGGAAAGTGGAGAGTGCACTCTGCTTTTTTTGTAGATGTGCTTCAAGTCTGGTCCGCGACATTTGATTTCCACATAGAAATATGTAGCGGTCAATATGTAGGGACCTATTGAACAGTACCTATGTGATGATGTGAGCTCCCTACTGTGTTCTCCTTTCCCCATGGACACCAAGTAGCCTACCAACAATTCCGTTTCTATCAGATTTGTTACATGTCGTTTAAATTAAACGGATTAATGCAGCATTCGTTTGTGCTATTAAAGGTAACACACTCAAGGACTTTAGTCATTTTTTTTTTTTTTTTTTTACGAGTCCGTATGGGAGTCGCAGCGATGGGACAAGACTGTAACTACCAATTCGGGGAGGAAAAATGAGTTGATAAAGTACATAAACCAAAAAAAGTGTGCATTGTTATGGTTTCTCTCCAATTGGGTGCGCTGGGGTAGTGTGGGTATATTGGGTATTGTCTGTATACTGTATGTGTCATTGTAAATAAGAATTTTTCTTAACTGACTTGCCTAGTTAAATAAAGGTTGAATATATACATATTTTTTTTTAAATAAGGGAGATAAGGCACAGGTGAATAAATCAGTGCTTAAGTCTTAGGCTGTATTTATTTTTCTTATCCTGCGCTTTTCTTTCCTATTAATGTATTACATTTGCACTTTTGCACAGTATCTCTACTTGCACATTATCATCTGCACATCTGTCACTCCAGTGTTAATGCTAAATTGTAATTATTTTGCCTTTATGGTCTATTTATTGCCTTTACCTCCCTAATCTTCTACATTTGTACACACTGTACATAGATATTTTTCTATGTGTTATTGACTGTGTTGTTGTTTTTGTCGCACTGCTTTGCTTTAACTTGGCCAGGTCCCAGTTGTAAATGAGAACTTGTTCTCAACTGGCCTACCTGGTTAGATAAAGGTGAAATAAAAACAATTTAAAAACTTGTAGGCTGTGAGGAAAGAGGATTTTAAGACCCAGAGCTCACGTCTCCCAAACAGACCTCTGTTGCAATTTATGTCATGTCAGTTTTATGTATTTTATAAATTAACATTTTCTCTGTATGCTGGGGCTGGTCACAGGTTAAAATCACAATCTTCGAATCTTTAAAACCATACAAAAAGCTAACTTTATTCATAGTCCTCACAGCATTTAAAAAGGGATGCATGAGTTTTTGGCATGTCCCGAAAAGGGAAGCCTGTTTCTCTGACAATGCTGATTTTTTTTAATATACATTAATAGGAAAAAAAAGACACAGGATAAGAAAGTAAATACATTTCTATTGTTCAGTAGAGCGAAGTGACTAAAACAAACTATTGTGTGGTGTGCCAGCCCAAGTGTCACTCAGAGTCACCTGCCAGATATTTCATAATGTATCTTGTAATAGCTTTCATAACAGAGTGGTTGCCATAGTGACCTCTAAACCCAGACTAGGATGTGATTATGTGACAAGGCCATATGCATAACATAAGGTGCTTGGTGAGGCTCATAAAAATAGATGCTATTTAAAACAGAAATAGAGCTTATTACTAACGCTCATTTACAAACAAGTGTCCAAAAACCTATAGAAATGTTTTAACATAAGTAGCATGACATGATTAACAGGTACAACACATTGTACTTGATGACAACATTCATTAAAATGAATGAACATTCACGTGTTACAAGGTTTTAACATCTACATCAACATTAACAATATCTGGAGAATGGTTTTCAAACCTCTGTGTGTGGTGCTATTTTCTAGTATGTGTTGCTAGTTTCTAGTGTGGTGCTTGTTTCCAGTGTGGTGCTAGTTTCTAGTGTGGTGCTAGTTTCTAGTGTGTGTTGCTAGTTTCTAGTGTGGTGCTTGTTTCCAGTGTGGTGCTAGTTTCTAGTGTGGTGCTAATTTCTAGTGTGTGTTGCTAGTTTATAGTGTGGTGCTTGTTTCCAGTGTGGTGCTAGTTTCTAGTGTGGTGCTAGTTTCTAGTGTGTGGTGCTAGTTTCTAGTGTGATGCTTGTTTCCAGTGTGGTGCTATTTTCTAGTGTGGTGCTAGTTTCCAGTGTGGTGCTAGTTTTGAGTTTGGTGCTAGTTTCTAGTGTAGTGCTATTTTCTAGTGAGGTGCTAGTTTCTAGTGTGTTGCTAGTTTCTAGTGTGGTGCTTGTTTCCAGTGTGGTGCTAGTTTTTAGTGTGGTGCTAGTTTATGGCTGGTTTCTAGTGTGGTACTAGTTTCTAGTGTGGTGCTAGTTTCTAGTGTGGTGCTATTTTCTAGTGTGGTGCTTGTTTCCAGTGTGGTGCTAGTTTCTAGTGTGGTGCTAGTTTCTAGCTGGTTTCTAGTGTGGTACTAGTTTGTAGTGTGGTGTTAGTTTCCAGTGTGCTGCTAGTTTCTAGTGTGGTGCTAGTTTCTAGCTGGTTTCCAGTGTGGTGCTAGTTTCTAGTGTGGTGCTAGTTTCTAGTATGGTGCTCTTTTCTAGCTAGTTTCCAGTGTGGTGCTAGTTTCTATCTAGTTTCTAGTGCGGTGCTAGTTTCTAGTGTGATGCTAGTTTCTAGTGTGGTGCTATTTTCTAGTGTGGTGCTATTTTCTAGTGTGGTGCTTGTTTCCAGTGTGGTACTAGTTTCTAGTGTGGTGCTAGTTTCTAGCTGGTTTCTAGTGTGGTACTAGTTTGTAGTGTGGTGTTAGTTTCCAGTGTGCTGCTAGTTTCCAGTGTGCTGCTAGTTTCTAGTGTGGTGAAAGTTTCATGCTAGTTTCTAGTTTAGTACTAGTTTCTAGTGTGGTGCTAGTTTCTAGTGTGGTGCTATTTTCTAGTGTGGTGTTAGTTTTTAGTGTGGTGCTAGTTTATGGCTGGTTTCTAGTGTGGTACTAGTTTCTAGTTTAGTACTAGATCTAGTGTGGTGCTATTTTCTAGTGAGGTGCTAGTTTCCAGTGTGCTGCTAGTTTCTAGTGTGGTGCTAGTTTCTAGTGTGGTGCTAGTTTCTAGTGTGGTGCTAGTTTCTAGCTAGTTTCCAGTGTGGTGCTAGTTTCTAGTGTGGTGCTAGTTTCTAGTATGGTGCTCTTTTCTAGCTAGTTTCCAGTGTGGTGCTAGTTTCTAGCTAGTTTCTAGTGTGGTGCTAGTTTCTAGTGTGATGCTAGTTTCTAGTGTGGTGCTATTTTCTAGTGTGGTGCTAGTTTCCGGTCTGGTGCTAGTTTCTAGGGTGATGCTAGTTTCTAGCTATTTTCTAGTTTAGTACAAATTTCTAGCATGGTGCTAGTTTCCGATGTGGTGCTTTTTTCTAGCTAGTTTCCAGTGTGGTGCTAGTTTCTAGTGTGGTGCTATCCTCTAGCTAGTTTCCAGTGTGATGCTAGTTTCTAGTGTGGTGCTACTTTCTAACTAGCTTCCAGTGTGGTGCTAATTTCTAGTGTGGTGCTAGTTTCTAGTGTTGTGCTTAATTTCCAGTGTGGTGCTAGTTTTAAGCGTGGTGCTAGTTTCTAGCTAGTTTCTAGTGTGTGATGCTAGTTTCTAGTGTGGGGCTAGTTTCTAGCTAGCTTCTTGTTTGTTTTGCTAGTTCCTAGTGAGCTGCTAGTTTCTAGTGTGGTGCTATTTTCTAGCTAGTTTCCAGTGTGGTGCTAATTTCTATTGTGGTGCTAGTTTCTAGTGTGGTGCTATTTTCTAGTGAGGTGCGAGTTTCTAGTGTGGTGCTAGTTTCTAGTGAGGTGCTAGTTTACAGTGTCGTGATAGTTTTTAGCTATTTTCTAGTTTAGTACTAGGTTCTAGTGTGGTGTTAGTTTCTAGTGTGGTGCTAGTTTCTAGTGTGGTGCTTGTTTCTAGCTAGTTTGTAGTGTGTGGTGCTAGTTTCTAGTGTGGTGCTAGTTTCTAACTAGTTTCTAGTTTGTGGTGCTAGTTTCTAGTGTGGTGCTATTTTCTAGCTAATTTCCAGTTTGGTTCTTGTTTCCAGCTATTTTCAAGTGTGGTGCTAGTTTCTAGTGTGGTGCTAGTTTCTATCTAGTTTCTAGTGTGGTGCTAGTTTCTAGTGTGGTGCTAGTTTCTAGCTAGTTTCCTGTGTGGTGCTAATTTCTAGTGTTTCTAGTGTTTCTAGTGATTCCAGTGTGGTGCCTGTTTCAGGTGTGGTGCTAGTTTCTAACTTTTTTCCAGTGAGGTGCTGGTTTCAGGCGTGGTGCTAGTTTCTAGCTAGTTTATAGTGTGTTGTGCTAGTTTCTAATGTGGTGCTAGTTTCTAGCTAGTTTCTAGTGTGTGGTGCTCGTTTCTAGTGAGGTGCTAGTTTCTATCTAGTTTCTGGTGTATGTTGCTAGTTTCTAGCTAGTTTCCTTTGTGGTGCTAATTTCTAGAGTGGTGCTAGTTTCTAGTGTGGTGCTAGTTTCTAGCTCATTTCCAGTGTGGTGCTAGTTTCTAGCTAGTTTCTAGTGTGGTGCTTGTTTCAAGCGTGGTGCTAGTTTCTAGTGTGGTGCCAGTTTCTAGTGTGGCTTTAGTTTCTAGTGTGGTGCTAGGTTATATTATATATATTTTTGTTCATTTTTTTTAGAAAGTGTTTTGGTGGACCGACGTGCTTCACGGTTGGGATGGTGTTCTTCGGCTTGCAAGCCTCCCCCCATTTCCTCCAAACATAACGGTGGTCATTGTGGTCAAACAGTTATATTCCTGTTTCATCAGACCAGAGGACATTTCTCCAAAAAGTACTATCTTTGTCTCCATGTGCAGTAGCAAACTGTAGTCTGGCTTTTTTATGGCGGTTTTGGAGCAGACACTTCTTCCTTGCTGAGCGGCCTTCAGGTTATGTCGATAAATAGGACTCGTTTTAGTGTGGATATAGATACTTTTGTACCTGTTTCCTCTAGCATCTTCACAAGGTCCTTTGCTGTTGTTCTGGGATTGATTTGCACTTTTCGCACCAAAGTGCGTTCATCTCTAGGAGACAGAACGCATCTCCTTCCTGAGTGGTATGTTGGCTGCGTGGTCCAATGTTGTTTATACTTGCATACAATTGTTTGTACAGATGAACGTGGTACCTTCAGGCATTTGGAAATTGCTCCCAAGGATGAACCAGACTTGTGGAGTTCTACCTAGTCTTGGCTGAGGTCTTGGCTGATTTCTTTGATTTTCCCATGATGTCAAGCAAAGTGGCATTAGCCTATCAGAAGCTTCTAAAGCCATGACATAATTTTCTAGAATTTTCCAAGCTGTTTAAAAGGCACAGTCAACTTAGTGTATGTAAACTTCAGACTCACTGGACTTGTGATACAGTGAATTACAAGTGAAATAATCTGTCTGTAAACAATTGTTTATGACTTGTGTCATGCACAAAGTAGATGTTCTAGCCGACTTTCCAAAACTATAGTTTGTAAACAAGAAATGTGTGGAGTGGTTGAAAAACAAGTTTTAATGACTCCAACCTAAGTGTATGTTAACTTCAGACTTCAGCTGTACCACCACCTTACAGAAATATATTTAATAAACAAATACATTAATATCATCGCTTGTAGCCAATCATTTGACTCACACTGAAAACTTACTTGATTATTGTTTGTTTTTAATTAAACACTAAAAGTTTGTTCAACGTTCAAGCTAAATTAAAATTGTACCCACGTTATGGGATGTAACTTGTGGTGTGTCCAACTTAACTTTGCTGGAAGACACCAGCTGTGTCACCCATCTCTACATATCTATGATGTCACGGTACACTTGATCCTCTCCTCCAATAAAGACTTTGTATTTGTTCGAAAATATACACCAGTAACTGCCAAAATAATGCACGTAAAATGAGGGAAACAAAGTGTCAGAGGAAGAATTTCGATTCAAAGATAATATGTATGCCAGTGTTATCTTGCTTGTTGGGGATTGGAATGTCTACCAAGGCACTGAATGTCTCCAAAGCAAGCTCAGTATAACTCGACAAACTGCCATGGTTACGTGGTAATCTGACACCAAGCTGGTTTTACAGGGTTGTGAGTCGACCTTGACTTAAACAGCTTATCAGTCCAAGTCGTAAACATTCGGGCGAACTTGATCCAATGGTAGAAGACTCATTACTACTGTACATTAACACTCTGTCTCTCTCTCTCTCTCTCTCTCTCTCTCTCTCACACAAGCCCTACTGCATATCTTCTTTGGGCAGTACCAAGAACATCACTTGCATAGAAGCGAAACCATATTTTACTGTCTAGTGACGCACGTTTTACCAGCAATTACAGCTAGGTCATTTTGAATAACGATACACCAACTTTTTTACATATCTTGGTTTTACTTTATGTCAATACGTTGAAATTAAGTACATGAATACAGGAGTGGGATAATTATATAGTTACAATTGTACAACAAACACAGAACAAACAGAAAAAAATAGTTGTTGTTAATGGAGGATCTCTTGCTTCTCATCTTATCTGGTGTTGACTGAAAGTAAACAGGAAATACAATGTGTATTCAATGTGTATTTCCTTAAGCAATTAATCATGCGGGGTCCCAAAAAGTGACGGGCAGGAGACACTGTGCTGTGCTCGAACACTTTTCTCCCACAATGGTGTGGCTCTAAGAGTATACCACTGGGGGGCAGTTAAGAACCAAGGCAAGATTACACAGTGCTATATTATACTGATGTTCATGCAGGGTGAGACAGATGGAACTGTGTGGGTTAGATTTTCAGTTGGTATTATCCATGATTCCATCACGGAATATTTGAGATTGTATGGAAGTCTGATTTCCTCTCACTACTGGTATTCTGTCTATCTTCAACTCGACTTCTGATTGAAATTAAGTGATTCTGGTGCAGAGGCATGGTCTAGTTGTTCAGAGATTACCCATTGTGCATTAGTTTGCATGGAATTCTTCATATTTTCAATCTTAAACCATATGCTTGGGCTCTTGGTATGGTTAATAATATCATGTGTAGAGTGTGAAGCCCACCTTAAATGCATACGTGCCAGGGAGAGAATCATATGATGACGGGGGGGGGGGGGGGGTCACCTAGCTCTACACTGAGGGGGTTGTGTGCTCCAGCCGTTCCCAGTGTCATAAAATGTTTCCATGCAATGATGAGGATTATTTCACACAAAAAAAGTGTCATAAAATGTTTCCATGCAATGATGGGAACGAGAACAATCCCTACTATTATTTATAATGTAAACATAAAACCCTACTGAAATATCATACTGTAGACATGTACAATATATAATAGAGCCAGCATACAAGGTGCTGGAACTACCCATACATACTACCATACCTCAACTCTACTTGGAAAATTACAGGTGCTATTTTCACCGTAAAGCCCCCCCCCAAAAAAAATCACACAGAGAGACGGCATCAATTCCAATACAATTAAGTTGGTATACGCTACGTAGTGTAATGAGAATCCCTAATGATACAGTTGTATTTGTTACGTTTGCTATGTAACCCTTGTGAATGACTGTTGTGCGTTCCTTTTTGGACTCACCTCGTATGTCCTAAAGGGAGCCACAGTACCGGTCTACTCTAAACAGTTGTTACATTAGCTCACAAACACAAGGAGAGTTGTAGGTAGTACACCAGAGTAGTTTATAAAGAATTTACCTCGGTCATCTACATAAATAGTATTCTCTCTTGAAACGGGAGTTCTGAGGGGCCCAGCCATAGCCTACCTAGGCTATATGCCTATGATCAAAATCTACACATGTAGATGCTACGATTGTTTTGACATATGTAACCCATTGACAACTTACGTCATTTAGCAGACGCTCTTACCCAGAATTCATCTTAACTTTTTATGGCTGCAGGGGCAGTATTGAGTAGCTTGTATGAAAGGTGCCCATATTAAACGGCCTGCTCCTCAGTCATAGTTGCTAATATTTGCATATTAATATTAGTATTTGATAGAAAAAAACACTCTGAAGTTTTTAAAACTGTTTGAATGATGTCTGTGAGTATAACAGAACTCATATTGGCAGGCAAAATCCTGAGTTGAAATCAAAACAGAAAGTCAGAAATCTGAGCTTGTATCTATTCACCCCAATGTCCCCAATGAAATCCCCTTGAGATATGAATGATGTTGCACTGCCTAGGGGTTCCACTAGATGTCAACCATCAATAGAAATTATAATAAGGCTTCTATGTTGTTGTGGGAGTGAATGAGAGCAGAATATATCAGATGTCCATCAAGCAGCCATTTTGTGATCGCGCTTTTTCCTCATGGTAGTCACTTGCGTTCCATTGCTCACGTAGACAAGAAGGAGTACTCCGGTAGGAACTTTTTTGAAGCTATATGTTAAAAACATCCTAATGATTGATTCTGTACTTAGTTTGAAATGTTTCTTCGACCGGTAATATCACTTTTTGAAGTTTTTGTCCAATATAATGCTGACCAGAATTGGCGTTTGGATATGTATACCAAACGCACTAACAAAAGAAGGTATTTGGGCATAAATAACGGACATTTTCGAACAAAACAAACATTTATTGTGGACCTGGGATTCCTGGAGTGCTTTCTGATGTAGATCACCAAAGGTAAGGGAATATTTATCATGTCATTTCTTGTTTATGTTGACGCCATCTTTGCGGCTGTGGTGTTTTTACTTTTGAGCGCCGTCTCAGATTATTGCATGCGTTTCTTTTTCCGTAAAGTTTTTTTGAAATCTGACACAGCGGTTGCATTAAGGAGACGTATATATATAATTCCATGTGTATTATCATCTTCATTTATGATGAGTATTTCTGTTGAATGATGTGGCTATGCAAAATCACTTGATGTTTTTGGAACTAGTGAATCTAACGCGCCAATGTATAAATATTAACTTTATCAAACAAAACATGCATGTATTGTCTAACATGAAGTCCTATGAATGTCATCTGATGAAGATAATTCAAGGTTAGTGATTCATTTGATCTTTATTTCTGGTTTTTGTGAATGCTGTGTTTTGCTGGAAAATGGCTGTGCTTATTGTGGTTTGGTGGAGACGTAACATAATCGTTTGTAGTGCTTTCGCTGAAAAAGCCTATTTGAAATCGGACACTTTGGTGGGATTAACAACGAGAATAGCTTTAAAATTACATAAAACATATGTATGTTTTAGGAATTATGAGATTTCTGTGGTTTGAATTTGGCGCCCTCTATTTTCACTGGTAGTTGTCATATCGATCCCGGTATCGGGATTGCAGCCATAACAGGTTTTAAGATAGCTAAATGTGGGACAACCACATAATCACAGTCACTTTATTGAGGAAAAAGTGCATACTGTCAGCAAGGTCAGAGCTAGTAATGGAGAGGACAAAGTAGGTGGTGCAAGAGGGGGTGGGGATTTGTATTTTTATTTTAACTCTGAAGTGGTTGGGTTTTAGAAGTTTTCGGAAGATGGGCTGGGACTCAGAGAAGCTGGTTCTACCATTGGGGTGCCAGAACAGAGAAGAGCTTGGACTGGGCTGAGTGGGAGCTGCCCTCCTGTAGGGGTGGGAGGGTCAGGAGACCAGAGGTGGCAGAATGGATTGCTCGAGTTGGGGTGTAGGGTTTGTGCATAGCCTGAAGGTAGGGAGGGGCAGTTCCTCTTGTCGCTCCATAGGTAAGTACCATGGTCTTGTAGTGGATACAAGCTTCAACTGGAAGACAGTGGAGTGTGCAGAGGAGTGGGGTGACATGGAAGAACTGGCAGGTTTAACACCAGGCGGGCTGCAGCGTTCTGGATAAGTTGCAGGGGTTTGATGCACAAGCGGGGAGCCCAGCCAACAGAGAGTTGCAGGGGTTTGATGCACAAGCGGGAAGCCCAGCCAACAGAGAGTTGCAGTAGTCCAGACAAGTGATGACCTGGATTAGGACCTGCTCCACTTTCTGTGCGAAGGGTCGTACTCTACGGATGTTGTAGAGCATGAACTTGCAGGAGCGAGTCTCTGCATTGATGTTTGCAGAGAACGACATGGTGTTGTCCAGGGTCATACCAAGGCTTTTTGCACTCTGAGAGGGGGACACTGGAGTTCTCAACCTTGATGGAGAGGTCTTGGAGCTGGCAGACCTTCCCCAGAAGGAAGAGTATCTCCGTCTTGTCGAGATTGAGCTTGAGGTGGTGGACCAACATCCAAGCTGAGATATCTGCCAGGCACGCAGAGATGCGTGTCGCCACCTGGGTGTCAGAGGGGGATGGAAGGAGAAAAGTAGTTGAGTGTCATCTGCATAGCAATGATAGGAGAGACCATGTGAGGATATGATGGAGCCGAGTGACGATGTATAGAGAGAAAAGGAGAGGGCCTAGAAATGAGCCCTGGGGGACACCAATAGTGAGAGTCAGAAACAGATTGTCTCCAAGTCACCTGGTACGAGCGGCCTGCCAGGTTGGACGCAACCCAAGAGTGTGCAGAGCCTGGGACACCCAGCACTGAGAGGGAGGGTGGAGGATCTGATGGCGCCTGGGACGCCCAGCACTGAGAGGGAGGGTGGAGGATCTGATAGAGCCTGGGACACCCAGCACTGAGAGGGAGGGTGGAGGATCTGATAGAGCCTGGGATGCCCAGCACTGAGAGGGAGGGTGGAGGATCTGATAGAGCCTGGGACGCCCAGCACTGAGAGGGAGGGTGGAGGATCTGATAGAGCCTCCATCTGATAGAGCCTGGGACGTCTTGAAGCATCACTGGTTAGAGTCAAGAAGATGGTTCTGAAAGATGGCGAGAGAGTTGGTCAGAGACGCTCAAGTGTTTTGTAAAGAAAAGAAAGAGATACCGGTCTGTAGTTTTTGACATCAGAGGAGTTGATTGTTGGCTTCTTGAGGAGGGGAGCGACTCTGGACATTTTGAAGTCAGAGGGGACACAGCCAGTGGTCAGGGATGATTTATACTCATCCAGAAAGTTATAACTTTGACTCATCTGTCCATAGAATATTCTTCCAGGCGCTTTTTGGCAAACTTGAGTCCACTTTTTGGATGAGATGGGTCCCATTATGCCTGGCGAAAACCAAACACTGTATTCCACAGTAAGAACCTCATACCAACGGTCAAGCATGGTGGTAGTGTGATGGTTTGGGGATGCTTTGCTGCCTCAGGACCTGGACGACTTGCCTTAATAGAAGGAACCATGAATTCTGCTCTGTATCAGAGAATTCTACTTGAGAATGTCAGGCCATCCGTCTGTGAGCTAAAGCACAGCTGGGTGATGCAGCAAGACAACGATCCAAAACACACAATCAAATCTACATGAAAATGATTAAAAAGCAACACATTTAAAGTTTTGGAATGGCCTAGTCAAAGTCCAGGACTAATCCTAATTGAGATGTTGGAGCAGGACTTGAAATGAGCAGTTCATGCTTGAAAACACACAAATGTCGCTGAGTTGAAGCAGTCCTGCCTGCAAGAGTGGGCCAAAATTCCTCCACAGCAACATGAGAGACTGATCAACAACTACAGGAAGCATTTGTTTGCAGTCATTTCAGCTCAATCAGTTATTGAATGTAAGTAATGTAATGTAATTACTTTTTTCACACAGCAATTGGGTATTGCATAACTTTGCTAATAAAATAAGTATATCTTTTTTGTTATTGGTGTTAGGTTCTTATTTTTCAGAGTAAATGACTCGGACACTAGAGAAGCTTTAACCAAGTTTAATTGTTCCCAAAGGTTCTGTACAGCTGTAATCAGACAGCAAAACATTTCTCACATCACAGTTCATATACATCCTACTTAAGACACTCCCTCTCTCTAATCCTTAGTTTATGCCCAAGAGAAAGATGGTAACCAGATACTAACCCTGATTACTCCCTTAAGGGGAACTGACCTCACCCCTCACCTCCTGACCTCAAGCCCTCCTTCACCTAATCCTCAGATATCCTTCGGTCTTCCCTGTATCAACACATCGCTCTCCTCTCCTCCATCAAACACGTTCCAAAGCCTTCTGGGTTTCTACAGATTATTTATATTCAAGGATTCGTCTCTATCATTTATTTTATATCTCAATGTTCAAAGTTAAGCAAATTCCAACATTGGTAAACTCAGGTTCCCTTTATCTAATATTAGGTTTTGTTTGAAGATCTGATATTCAGTATCAAAAATATGGAAAAGTACATCAAATTAGAAAGGGGGCAAGTACTTTTTCATGACACACACACACACTGCCGTTCAAAATTTCTTCAAAAGAAATGAAGGCTATTCCATGCGGGAAATTGCCAAGAAACTGAAGATTTCGTACAATGCTGTGTACAGTACTACCCCCTTCACAGAACAGTGCAAACTAGAAAGAGGAGTGGGAGGCCCCGGTGTACAACTGGGCAAGAGGACAAGTACATTAGTACACTAGTTTGAGAAACAGACACCTCGCAAGTCCTCAACTGGCAGCTTCATTAAACAGTACCCGAAAAACACCAGTCTCAACGTCAGCAGTGAAGAGGCGACTCCGGGATGCTGGCCTTCACATGGAAAAGCCTTCATTTCTCAGAACAAGAATAGACTGAAGAAGAAAGTACTTTGTTTCTAGCCATTTTGAGCCTGTAATCGAACCCACAAATGCTGATGCTCCAGATACTCAACTGAACTTGGATTAGCTAACACAACGTGCCATTGGAACACACGAGTGATGGTTGCTGGTAATGAGCCTCTGTACGCCTATGTAGATTTTCAATTTTTTAAAATTCTGCCGTGTCCAGCTACAATAGTAATTTACAACATAACAATGTCTACACTGTATTTCTGATCAAAGTTATTTTAATGGACCAAAAAAAAAAAAAAAAGGACATTTATAAGTGAACCCAAACTTTTGAACAGTAGTGTGTACACACATAGTATATAGTGATCAGAGCCCTGGAGGGGGGTTGCAGTGAGATTAGTAGCGTATTGCCTGCCTGGGAAAGGATGAGGTCAGATGAGGCAAGGAGCGGACATAGAAAGTTGGAAAGAAATTCATCGAAGGCGGATGTCGAAGTCCCCAAGTGAGCCATTGTCAGGAAGTGAGCCATTGTCAGGAAATTTGCTTGTCAAGGTGTCAAGCTCATTGAGGAACTCTAAGGACACCTGGTGGGCGATAGATGACAATGTTAAACTTGAGTGGACAAGTGACAGTATGGAATTCAAATGAGCAGATGGACAAGTGAGAGGGGGAGAAAATAGAAAATCACTTAAGAGAAATGAGTAGACCTGTGTCACCACCGTGATGACCAGATGCTCTCAGATTTAACAAAAAACCTAGTCAGATGAAGAGCGAGCAGCTAGAGTAGCATTGTTTTCTGGGGTGATCCAGGTCTACGTCAGGGCCAAAAAGGTCAAGGGACTGAAGGGCAGCATAGGCTGAGATGAACTCGGCATTCTTGACCGCAGATCGGCAGTTTCAAACACTGTCCAGGAATTCCACATGGGTTTGGTGCTCAGGGGACACTAAATTAAAAGGGTTGGGTGCTCAGGGGACACTAAATTAAAAGGGTTGGGTGCTCAGGGGACACTAAATTAAAAAGGGTTGGGTGCTCAGGGGATACTAAATTAAAAGGGTTGCAGCCAGAGGAAGGTCTTCTAAAGCCTACAGGGAGAGGAGCTCACTGGTATAGAAAACACACATAGTTGACAAGGCTACAAAAGAGCAACATGAGATATTAAAATAACTAGGTAGGACACTCAAGTGACCGAGTGGAGCCTTCCTCTCTCTTCATCCTCCAACAACTCTACAGAACAGTCTTCGTTTCAGTGACGAGACCACCACTTACAACAGGGGAGACTGAATTACTAATACTAATTGCTAATTGCCTTCCAAAAGTGATGAGCACACCTCCCTGCACTAATTACTGATTGACTAGGAGAGGAGAAACCACTCCCCTTAATTGCTGTTTGCCTAGGAGAGGAGAAACCACTCCCCTTAATTGCTGATTGCCTAGGAGAGGAAAAACCACTCCCAGTAATTGCTGATTGCCTAGGAGAGGAGAAACCACTCCCCTTAATTGCTGATTGCCTAGGAGAGGAGAAACCACTCCCCTTAATTGCTGATTGCCTAGGAGAGGAGAAACCACTCCCCCTCCAATACAGCCACTGATTACCAAAACAACAGTCACAAATTGCCCCTTAATAGCAGTCAGCAGTTCACACACCAAGTAGGCTAACAGAAAGACAAGCCCTAGCTAGCAAAAAGACAGTACTAGACAACAAAAGTCTAAAATGATGCTAATAATTCCTGGAGATATCAGGAGCCCTCTAGCTGTAAAATGAAGCCCTGAAAAACCTTAGCTTACAGCCCAATACATTTTAAACTACGTCTTTAGTCTACTTAGCGTAGAGAAAATCATAACAATTCCTCTCATCCCTTTTCTACAAATGACCCAATCAATGACTTGCTTATTATACCAGCATCGCTCTGGGTGGACAAGTCAAAAATAGACTTGCTTTCTAATTTGACGAGCTGTGACTCCGTTGACGCTTGCAGCCTGTCTGTTTCCTCTCATTCAGTCCTGTGCGTTCTAATTTGACCGTGTACAAAAAAAATACTGTTATTTTTAAAATTGGATTTAAGAACCTGTGGGGGTGTGGCCACTTAACTGCCAATGTTTAGCACCACTGACATTTAAATACAAACACATAAATGAATGAGAATGAATGGGCTAGTCTCCACGCCTCCCAAGCTCGTTGATGGCATATTATCACACAGGGGGGCAAAACACTGAGTATTAGTGTCAAGAGGGGGGGCCTCTTTCACTTCACTTTTGTTACAGATGACATGAGACAAGAGAGTACCTTTTAGAAGTTCAACCCTCTGTGTAAACACACCCTCACTGTCCCACCAGAACCTGAATACATCCAGTAATTCATTGATAATAATAATCAGTCCAAAGTAGTCAGATACGGCTCCACGCAGCAAATACTACCACAATACTTCTACAGTGTATCCTATACCAGATACCTTCCGAGGTGCTGTGTGGCTTTACTCTATGTTTTTACATGTAGTCTGTAAATGTGTTTTTTCGAAAGCTCACCTGTCTCCTTCTCAAATCATCATCATCTGTTTTTCAATGAGACATGAAAAGAGCGGACCTGTCCTGGAACCAGACAGAGGTTCCTCTACCAGTCCTCCCAGCCAGCAATCAATGTTGACAGGATGTCTATACAAGTCTATTATCTTTCCAACAACATTTGCATCCTTTATAACTTCTCTGAAATCGTCTTGATTCTCTCTTCAGTCAAGTCCACAGAACGTCCTCCAGTCTGGAACATAATTGTAGTGTATTTTCGGTTTGCCCGCTTACTAGATGATAAAAAACAATCTTAAAAGTGGACTAGTGCAGAGTGATTCGTAGTTTTTGAATTTGGTTAAATTTCAATTAGATTTGTTTTAAATGAAAGTCCTAATTAATAACTTGTGATTACGGGTAACACTGACCTGGTAGTCCATGATCACGTCCCCTCTGCAGGTTGAGTGCAGCCAAGTCCCAGCCCCGTGGGACAGTAAGCACCACCCGTCTCTCTCTGTCAGCTCCTCTGTCAAGTAGGTTGTCTGGGGTCACGACAGCCGCCGGCGTCCCCAACAGACCTCAGAGGACTGGCTCTATTTCATCTTTCATCGAGGTAGAAAGATGACAACAATACACTTTCCACTATAAACACAATATTCTCCACTAAAAAAAATTCCAATCAAATGATTTCTAGTTTAGTAATGTACGTTTCCAGCAGAGCTTCATGTGTGAATATGACAAGTCCCCTTTCATTGCAGTAAAATACATATCAGAGAGGCTAAAGCATTCAGTCTACTAATAATCACTGAGAAATTGCTATGACTATTATAGTTAGACCTCACTTTGAATGTTCAGTAATGTATTCTTGGAGCAGCTCACATAATGATGTACTTGACTCGTGCATTATTCCTTTTTTTAAATACCAGATAACAGTGCCACTTGTCTGCCATTTTAACAATATCCTATGAACAATACTAACAGTACAAAACAGTACTTCGAAGAAGACCTTGTTTCAACTGTGGTAAAGTACATCTATTTATAGATTTCAGAGGCTACATTCATCAAATCTAATGTATTTACAGTATAAAGCCCTTTTTTACATCAGCAGATGTCACAATGTGCTTATACAGAAACCCAGCCTAAAACACAGAAGTGCAAGCAATGCAGATGTAGAAGCACACAGGCTAGGAAAAACTCCCTAGAAAGGCAGGAACCTAGGAGGAAACCTAGAGAGGAACCAGGCTCTGAAGGGTGGCCAGTCCTCTTCTGGCTGTACTGGGTAGAGAGGAACCAGGCTCTGAGGGGTGGCCAGTCCTCTTTTGGCTGTACTGGGTAGAGAGGAACCAGGCTCTGAGGGGTGGCCAGTCCTCTTTTGGCTGTGCTGGGTAGAGAGGAACCAGGCTCTGAGGGGTGGCCAGTCCTCTTCTGGCTGTGCTGGGTAGAGAGGAACCAGGCTCTGAGGGGTGGCCAGTCCTCTTCTGGCTGTGCTGGGTGGAGATTATAAGAGTACACGGCCAATAAGGCTAGATTTTTCTTCAAGATGTTCAAACGTTCATAGATGACCAACAGGGTGAAATAATAATCACAGTGGTTGTAGAGGGTGCAACAGGTCAGTACCTCAGGAGTAAATGTCAGTTGGCTTTTCATAGCCGAGCATTCAGAGATCGAGACAACCGGTGTGGAAGAGAGGGTCTGGGAGAGAGGGAGAGAGAGAGAGAGAGAGAGAAAATACTTAAATTCACACAGGACACCAGATTAGATAGGAGAATAACACCAGATAGGACAGACTGACCCTGGACAGACTGATTCTGTCCCCCACACAGCACATAGACTATTGCAGCATAGATACTGGAGGCTGAGACAAGGGGGATCGTTGGACACTGTGGCTCTGTGTCCTTCCACCCGCAATGACATCTTCTAAACACGAATTTGATTTGATATGATAATGATCTACTAATCTGTTGATGATTTAACGTTTATATTTTTTACTACAAAACATAGAAACGTGCCATTTTCACATATGTTGATGTTGGGGTGGTGCTGGAGATGATGAATATAAAAGGTTGAAATATTGTGAAATTTCCCTTAAACGTAATTACCTATTTAGGTAATTAACTATAGGTGGGGAATATGCGCTGTAGAAAACATCATGATGCACATCTGGTAATGTGGCCACTGTTATTAAGCATGTACTGTATGTGATGACTATATCTATCTATATGTTTTATATCTGTATATACTGTATATTATATATTATATCCAATGCCACGGTATTCCCATGAAATGAATTAAGATGCATGTAAACATACAACTTAAAGTGGGGTTTTCATACTCTCCTTGGAAATGATTTGATTTCTATCCCAAAAAAATAATTAGTTGACCAGATACTTTCTACAAAGTATTGCTGGAGCTGACCAAAGCATATTCTTCTTCTTCCTATTTATGTATATTTATATATATATATATATATAAATATATGTATGTATGTAAGTGTTTAGTATGCAACAGTCCACCCTATTAGTTGGAAGAGTATGCATCATAAGATAATACAGACCCTCTTTGACGAGTCTCCAAGGACTGAAGAAAGGCTTATGTTGATCCAAAGAGGAGAAACGTTCACGTTCCTGGAAGCTCTTGTTGAGTCTCTTGAGAAAAGAGGGAATAGTGGCCAACATTGAAGGCTGAGGGCTCTGTAGTTGGATCATAGAGGACCCATGTAATGATCAAAAGCCTTTCAATGATTCTGGGAACAAAATCCCAGCTGGTTATAATCTGGGGGGTAGATGCAGAAAAAGCAAAAAAAGGAGACCTTTAGTTACATTTTGTAATTTAAAAAAACACATTTATTTTGTTGTTGTTGCAATCTACAAGTTTCTATGTCCATGCCATAAAAAAAAATTGTATTTCCAGTAGTCTGGTGGAACAGGTTAACCTCAGGGTTCATATGATCAGATGATAATGGCCCTGCTAGATATCCTTAGCAAGTTTATCTAGGATAGGGTGTATATATATATTCAACAGAAAATATTCCACTGAGATTGTATTTTGCGATATCCTGAATTTGGAGATTGGATATGATTGTTAATTTGTTCCCCTGTGGTTCACCTCAGAAAATTGTATCTGGCCTCATCACTATTTATAAAGAGCTTGGCACACCACCAGAATCCCAACACGTATCACACACAGACAGTGGCGGGCACATTGCAGTACTGTACGTGTGTGCAGCCTTTGCTCTCTTCACATTTGACAAGACAGACACTTTAATCATCTATAGACAAATCAACTTTTCAAAAGACTTTGTTGAAACAACTGTATTCTGATTGGTGGACTAATTTAGCCTCTCTCCAATCATCTTCTCTCTTAATACTGTCACGCCCTAGAGAGAGGCTTTTATTCTCTATTTTGGTTAGGCCAGGGTGTGACTAGGGTGGGCATTCTATGTTCTTTTTTTCTATGTTTTTGTATGTCGTTGGTTTTGGCCGGGTGTGGTTCTCATGCAGGGACAGCTGTCTGTCGTTGTCTCTGATTGAGAACCATACTTAGGTAGGTAGCTCTTGCCCACATGGGTTTTGTGGGTAGTTGTTTTCTGTTTTTTGTATTCTGTACCAGACAGAACTGTTTCGGTTTCTTTCATTCTCTTTTGTTGTTTTTCCATTCAGTGTTCAATTCACAATAAAAGATGAACACGTACCACGCTGCACCTTGGTCCTCACCTTCTCCTTCTCCCGACGGCAATCGTTACAAGTACATTTAAATGTAAGAATGTCTGGGCAACGCTTGGCCTTACAGGTTCCTTCTTTAACCACTGTAATGCTGCTTTGTTCCAGCTGGGATAGCTGAAAGTATTTAATAGTCTACCTGGAAGCGTTTAATCTTTATTTCCTGTTCCTGGGGTCAGAGGGATCCCTAAGCAGTAAAGCATCATACACCATGAGGGTTATACTGTTATCCTCACATCTCGACAGGAAAAATGGTTTTTCATTGATCATGTTAGTCACTCTCACGCAAATATCATATTAAAAACGGCCAACGTTTCTCTCCACCCTTTGGCAAAATGCACTCTGAAATGCACTCTGAAAAGTAATCTGAAATGCACTCTGAAATGCACTCTGAAATGCACTCTGAAAAGCTATCCAATTACAGTAAGGAGAGCATTTGTTAATTTGTTACTTCCACACCTGATTTTAACACTCATACTGTTTTGTTATGATATGGATTGTTTCTTAAATTCCATTGTGTACAGTAGGACTTTCCTGGGGTACAGTAGGACTTTCCATTGTGTACAGTAGGACTTTCCATTGTGTACAGTAGGACTTTCCATTGTGTACAGTAGGCCTTTCCATTGTGTACAGTAGGACTTTCCATTGTGTACAGTAGGACTTTCCATTGTGTACAGTAGGACTTTCCATTGTGTACAGTAGGACTTTCCATTGTGTACAGTAGGACTTTCCATTGTGTACAGTAGACCTTTCCATTGTGTACAGTAGGCCTTTCCATTGTGTACAGTAGGCCTTTCCATTGTGTACAGTAGGACTTTCCATTGTGTACAGTGGGACTTTCCATTGTGTACAGTAGGACTTTCCATCGTGTACAGTAGGACTTTCCATCGTGTACAGTAGGCCTTTCCATTGTGTACAGTAGGCCTTTCCATTGTGTACAGTAGGACTTTCCATCGTGTACAGTAGGCCTTTCCATTGTGTACAGTAGGCCTTTCCATTGTGTACAGTAGGACTTTCCATTGTGTACAGTAGGACTTTCCTGGGGTACAGTAGGAGTTTCCATTGTGTACAGTACGTCTTTCCATTGTGTACAGTAGGACTTTCCTGGGGTACAGTAGGTCTTGCCTGGGGTACAGTAGGTCTTGCCTGGGGTACAGTAGGTCTTGCCTGGGGTACAGTAGGTCTTGCCTGGGGTACAGTAGGACTTGCCTGGGGTACAGTAGGACTTGCCTGGGGTACAGTAGGACTTGCCTGGTGTACAGTAGGACTTTCCATTGTGTACAGTAGGTCTTGCCTGGTGTACAGTAGGTCTTGCCTGGTGTACAGTAGGTCTTGCATGGTGTACAGTAGGACTTTCCATTGTGTACAGTAGGCCTTTCCATTGTGTACAGTAGGACTTTCCATTGTGTACAGTAGACCTTTCCATTGTGTACAGTAGGCCTTTCCATTGTGTACAGTAGGCCTTTCCATTGTGTACAGTAGGCCTTTCCATTGTGTACAGTGGGACTTTCCATTGTGTACAGTGGGACTTTCCATTGTGTACAGTGGGACTTTCCATTGTGTACAGTAGGCCTTTCCATTGTGTACAGTAGGACTTTCCATTGTGTACAGTAGACCTTTCCATTGTGTACAGTAGGCCTTTCCATTGTGTACAGTAGGCCTTTCCATTGTGTACAGTAGGACTTTCCATTGTGTACAGTAGGACTTTCCTGGGGTACAGTAGGAGTTTCCATTGTGTACAGTACGTCTTTCCATTGTGTACAGTAGGACTTTCCTGGGGTACAGTAGGTCTTGCCTGGTGTACAGTAGGTCTTGCCTGGGGTACAGTAGGTCTTGCCTGGGGTACAGTAGGACCTGCCTGGGGTACAGTAGGACTTGCCTGGGGTACAGTAGGACTTGCCTGGGGTACAGTAGGACTTGCCTGGGGTACAGTAGGTCTTGCCTGGTGTACAGTAGGTCTTGCCTGGTGTACAGTAGGTCTTGCATGGTGTACAGTAGGACTTTCCATTGTGTACAGTAGGTCTTGCCTGGTGTACAGTAGGTCTTGCCTGGTGTACAGTAGGACTTTCCATTGTGTACAGTAGGACTTGCCTGGTGTACAGTAGGACTTGCCTTGTGTACAGTAGGACTTGCCTGGTGTACAGTACGTCTTTCCATTGTGTACAGTAGGACTTGCCTGGTGTACAGTAGGACTTGCCTGGTGTACAGTAGGACCTGCCTGTGTACAGTAGGTCTTGCCTGGGGTACAGTAGGTCTTGCCTGGTGTACAGTAGGACCTGCCTGGGGTACAGTAGGTCTTGCCTGGTGTACAGTAGGACCTGCCTGGTGTACAGTAGGACCTGCCTGGTGTACAGTAGGTCTTGCCTGGTGTACAGTAGGACCTGCCTGGTGTACAGCGCCAATGATCTTGTGGGCCTGTTGATATACAGTGGCAAGAAAAAGTATGTGAACCCTTAAGAATTACATGGACTTCTGCATAAATTTGTCATAAAATTTGATCTGATCTTCATCTAGGTCACAACTATAGACCCACAGCGTCTGCTTAAACTAATAACACAATAACAATTATATGTTTTCATGTCTTTACTGAACACACCGTGTAAACATTCACAGTGCAGGGTGGGAAAAGTATGTGAACCCTTGGATTTAATAACTGGTTGACCCTCCTTTGACAGCAATAACCTCAACCAAACGTTTTCTGTAGTTATGGATCAGACCTGCACAACGGTCAGGAGGAAGTTTTGACCATTCTTGGGATGTCTGTATTCTTGGGATGTCTGGTGTGAACTGCTGTCTTGAGGTCATGCCACAGCCTCTCAATCAGGTTGAGTTCAGGACTCTGACTGGGCCACTCCGGAAGGTGCATTTTCTTGTGTTGAAGCCATTCTGTTGTTGATTTACTTCTGTGTTTTGGGTCGTTGTCCTGTTGCATCACCCAACTTCTGTTGATCTTCAATTGGCGGAGAGATAGCCTAACATTCTCCTGCAAAATGTCTTGATAAACTTGGGAATTCATTTTTCCGTCGATGATAGCAAGCTGTCCAGGTGCTGAGGCAGCAAAGCAGCCCCAAACCATGATGCTCCCTCCACAATACTTTACAGTTGGGATGAGGTTTTGATGTTGGTGTGCTGTGCCTTTTTTTCTCCACACTTAATGTTGTGTGTTCCTTCCAAACAAACTCAGCTTTAGTTTAATTTGTCCACAAAATATTTTGCCAGTAGCTTTTGGAAACATCCAGGTGCACTTTTACAAACTTCAGACATGCAGCAATGTTTATTTTTTTTGGACAGCAGTGGCTTCTTCCGTGGTGCCCTCTCATGAACACCATTCTTGTTTAGTGTTTTATGTACCGTAGACACGTCGACAGAGATGTTAGCATGTTCCAGAGATTTCTGTAAGTCTTTAGCTGACACTCTAGGATTCTTCTTAACCTCATTGAGCATTCTGCACTGTGGTCTTGCAGTGATCTTTGCATGACGGCCACTCCTAGGGAGAGCAGCAACAGTGCTGAACTTTCTCCATTTTATAGACAATTTGTCTTACCGTGGACTGATGAACATCAAGGCTTTTAGAGATACTTTTGTAACATTTTCCAGCTTTAATCAAGTCAATAATTCTTAATCTTAGGTCTTTTGAGATCTCTTTAGGTCGAGGCATGGTTCACATCAGGCAATGCTTCTTGCATAGCAAACTCAGATTTTGTGAGTTTTTTTATAGGGCAAGGCAGCTCTAAAGAACGTCTCCAATCTCCTCTCATTGATTGGACTCCAGGCTGGAGACTAGGGGGTTCACGTACTTTTTCCAACCTACACTGTGAATGTTTAAATGATGTATTCAATATAGACAAGAAAAACACAATCATTTGTGTGTTAGTGTGCTTAAACTAATATGTTTGTCTATTGTTGTGACTTAGATGAAGATCAGATCAAATTTGATGACCAATTTATGCAGAAATCCAGGTAATTCCAAAGGGTTCACATACTGTTTCTTGCCACTAGGATTTCTGAGTTCCAGTGTAGGTTGAGGCTCTTTAAGGCCTCTGCAATTTCTATTGTGTTTCCTCGTCCACAGCGCGTGTAAAGCCGCCCAGGGCAGAACCTCCTTTACCCTGCTGTCCCCAGTCAGGAAACTATCCACCCTTTCCCTCTGGGGATCCCCTCGATCTTCGAAGCAAGACACAGGGTGTTGGAGAGAAAAGGCAGTTAGGGTCTACTGCTGCGGTCAGGAAATCTGCTGTTGATAGCCAACCGACCACCAGAGCTCCTTAGGTCTCGAAGGGCACTCTGTAAATATGAGGTGTGGTCATATACAGTACAGTAGTTGCCTCCAGGAAATACATGATTGAGTTAATTTGTTGACGCTGTAGCACCCGGGGGGGCGGATCAGCTAACTTACTGCATTTCAGCTAACTTTCTGCATTTCAGCACAATCTGCTTGTTGCTTTGAGGAGTGAACAATATGTCATTGTCTATGTACTGTGTTTGATAATTCTAGTCTTGTCTTCCTACAGGATAATGAATGAATCGATAGCTTGAATCACACTGCAAGAATGGCCATGCCCCCCCCTCCCCCCATCCCCTTATTGAAACTGAGGTTATCGATTTCAATGAATGGCCATGCCCCCCCCATCCCCTTATCGAAACTGAGGTTATTGATTTCAATGAATGGCCATGCCCCCCCCCCCATCCCCTTATCGAAACTGAGGTCATCGATTTCAATGAATGGCCCACCTATCCCCTTATCGAACCTGAGGTTATTGATTTCAATGAATGGCCATATGGCCATGCCCCCTCTCCCCCACCATCTCCTTGTCGAAACTGAGGTTATTGATTTGGCCAAAGACTAAAAGGCTGTTATGCCAACTTCACAACCTCTCTGAAAGAAAAAAGGATATGAATGGCTTCAGAATCGCAGTAAACATTGTAATACAGACAAATACATGATGGGTTCAATTTTCAATTTAGTGGGTCAAACACTGTGCAAGCTGCAGGCTATGTATACAATGTATTGCATATTTAATGATGCATTTCTCCATTAAAAAAATAATACATCCAGTTTAAGTGTGATGATAATATGAAATAAGCTGAAAATATCTGAAATGCAAATACGAATGCAAATCAGATGATCTTCCTCTTGGGAAAAAAAGAAAACATATTAACATGTTCCTACGTTAGATTTTTTAAAAAAAACGTTATCTTCTAAAAATAGAAACAGTCGGACTACAAATTGCAAGAACATATCACTTTAAAAAAATAATACTTTAGACAACAGCTACGTCTGAAGTGAAAATTAGTCTGATGCTAAAACAGAAAGGAAATGATTGCCTATTTTTTTTTTTTTTTTGCAAAAAACATAGTAAAACACTAGTTAACTACTGAAAACACCACCTAGAATTTAGTTCAACTACCGACAACGTACTGTAAAATGTAGTTCAATTACTATTTGAAATACACGTAGTTCACTACTTCCCAACACTGGAAATATCTCTGCTACTTGCCCCAATGAATACAAAGGCAGAATGAGTGTCGTCTATATCGTTTACTAACATAATTCTGTAGTTATTAAAATGCACTGTATGTACACTGTTTTTCATAGAAAGCAGATGACATTGAACAAACAAATAAAATCCTATTGTAGAGTAAAACAAAACAATTATAATCATGAAAACGTGATGCACCTGCAGTCTCACACTTTAGAGATTACCGGGGAAACCGTTGTCTACAAAACATCCCATCATTTTAAAACAGCTGTGTATGCCATCTCCAAATAAATTTAATTATAGTGCATGGTGGGAGTTTTGAGAGGAATTGGGTGGCAATGAACAGAAAAGAGCTTTGTGTGTGTGTGTGTGTGTGTGTGTGTGTGTGTGTGTGTGTGTGTGTGTGTGTGTGTGTGTGTGTGTGTGTGTGTGTGTGTGTGTGTGTGTGTGTGTGTGTGTGTGTGGGACGAGAATTCAGTTTCTAGTTCCTTAAAATAACATCCGATCCTACAGTTATTTTTTTTATATATATATGAAGGAAAATCAACCCACTCTTCACGCCTATCTTGAGAAGGGTCCCCTGTGGTTCAGTGTGGGCATATACTTATAAACAAACCTTATTTGTACGTGGCTGTTCATTGCAATCAGACTGAATGAAACTATGCTGAACAAAAAATATTAAAGCAACATGTAACAATTTCAAAGGTTTTGCTGAGGTACAGTTCATATGAAGCCCTAATCTATGGATTTCACATAACTGGGAATACAGATATGCATCTGTTGGTCACAGATACCTTAACAAAAAACAGTTAGGCTGTGGATCAGAACACCAGTCAGAATCTGGTGTGACCACCATTTGCCTCATGCAGCACGACACATCTCCTTCACATAGAATTGATCAGGCTGTTGAATGTTGTCCCACTTCTCTTCAATGGCTGTGTGAAGTTGCTGGATATTGGTGGGAATTGGAACACGCTGTCGCACACGTTGATCCAGAGCATCCCAAACATGCTCAATGGGGGACATGACTGGTGAGTATGCAGGCCATGGAAGAACAGGGACATTTTCAGCTTCCAGGAATTGTGTACAGATCCTTGCGACATGGGACAGACCATTATCATGCTGAAACATGAGGTGATGGCGGCGGATGAATGGCACAACAAAGGTCCTCAGGATATCATCACGGTCTCTCTGTGGATTCAAATTGCCATCAATAAAATGCAATTGTGTTCATTGTTCATAGCTTATGCTTGCTCATATCATAACCACACTGCCACCATGGGGAACTCTGTTCACAACGTTGACATCACCCAAACCCGCTTGCCCACACAACGCCATACCGGGATTAATTTATGAAGGGCACACTTCTCCAGTGTACGACAATGGGCCTCAGGATCTTGTCATAGTATGTCTGTGCATTCAAATTGTGTTCATTGTCCGTGGCTTATGCCTGCCTATACCATAATCCCACTGCCACCATGGGGAACTCTGTTCACAACCTTGACATCAGCAAACCACTCGACCCACACGACGCCATGCACGTGGTCTGTGGTTGTGAGGCCAGTTGGACTTACTGCCAAATTTTCTAAAATGACATTGGAGGTGGCTTATGGTGTAGGAAATGAACATTAAATTCTCTAGAAACAGCTCTGGTGGACATACCACCCTGCATACCACTGCTGGCTTGCTTCTGAAGCTAAGCAGGGTTGGTCTTGGTCAGTTCCTGGATGGGAGACCAGATGCTGCTGGAAGTGGTGTTGGAGGGCCAGTAGGAGGCACTCTTTCCTCTGGTCTAAAAACTAAAAAAATATCCCAGGGCAGTGATTGGCAGACACTGCCCTGTGTTGGGTGCCGTCTTTCGGATGGGACATTACACGGGTGTCCTGACTCTCTGAGGTCATTAAAGATCCCATGGCACTTATCGTAAGAGTAGGGGTGTTAACCCCGGTGTCCTGGCTAAATTCCCAATCTGGCCCTCAAACCATCACGGTCACCTAATAATCCCCAGTTTGGCTCATTCATCCCCCTCCTCTCCCCTGTAACTATTCCCCAGGTCGTTGCTGCAAATGAGAATGTGTTCTCAGTCAACTTACCTGGTAAAATAACAGATAATTAAAAAATAAAAAATTCCTGCAGTCAGCATGCCAATTGCAGTCTCCCTAATCAGCTTCTTGATATGCCACACCTGTCTGGGAGATGGATTATCTTGGCAAAGGAGAAATGCTCACGAACAGGGATGTAAACAAATTTGTGCACACAATTTGAGAGAAATAAGCTTTTTGTGCATATGGAACATTTCTGGAATCTTTTATTTCAGCTCATGAAACATAAAAAATATACTAGATACCTATTATTGCAAACACAAGAATAGGAGCGGTACATGTTGGAGTTGATGTGACAGACCACTGTGTGCACGGGTGAAGGAAGAGCCTGATCGGTCTGCAATCAGTGCCAAGTTCTCCAATATAAGGAGCATCGAGTTCACTAATGCAAATAGTCTGAAACAGATCTCTAATTAGGCTGGTGCAGGGCAACCATTTGCAATTCAATAATATTGCATATCTCTCTCTCTCTCTATATATATATATATATATTTAACTATTAGTTAAGTGTGGATTCTGCATATCTTTGTCTCAATCTAAGTTAATAAGATACTGTGTGTGTGGGCTATCTGAATATATCCACAGACTGGACATGACCTTTGTGCTGTTTTTGCAAGCAAATAGCATAGACTAAAATATTCATATATAGTGTGATAACGGTTGGAGTGAAATATGACCATAGGCCTACCTGATGCAACAAGGGGGCTTTTCTGTCTCCAGATGGCTCTGTGGTTTAGAATAAATCGAGTTGTGTCAAGACCTCTGCAGCTCTGGAAATCTCTTGGGTCTCAGGCTCTGCTCGCCTGGGAAATGTAAACAGCTGCATTGGGGACTGGAGTGTGTCTCGCCTGTGATTCAGAGAAATTGGCAGATAATGTGAAAAAGTGTACCCATCGTTCTTTAAAAAAAAACATTTTTTTATTATCGAGGAGCACTCTCCCGTGGATATACACAAATTATGAATGGGTTCTTTACTCTGTCCTGGTGTGACATGATGCTGTGTCAACCATCTTAAGGCTTTCTTTAAATGAGGAAATAAGCTATCCCCAATTGTCAAGTGATGGAAGAGTCAGACAGAGTCAAATGATGGAAGAGTCAGACAGAGTCAAATGATGGAAGAGTCAGACAGAGTCAAATGATGGAAGAGTCAGACAGAGTCAAATGATGGAAGAGTCAAACAGAGGATTTGTCAGTCAAATGACGGAAGAGTCAAACAGAGCCAAATGACGGAAGAGTCAAACAGAGCCAAATGACGGAAGAGTCAAACAGAGCCAAATGATGGAAGGGTCAAACAGAGGATTTGGACGCAAACAAACCAAGTCATAGAGAACATTCCACTTATTTACAAATTGTGAGAAAATGTACACACAAAGGAAGACAATATTATTAAAATGAGAAAGCTATAGTATTGTAACGCAAAATCTCTGTAGTTATTTGGCAAATAAGAAAGGGACACTAGCAGTGATGTTCTGTTCTGGGCCCGTTTACATTATCTCCTGTAAAGAACCCAAGGAAGGTTCAATATACCTTTTTTGAATGGCACCTAAGGTGGGTGAGCAGGAGAAGATAATTAGTAACCATGTCACTCTCTCTCTCTCGTTTACCCCGAGTGTATGACTTGAATTGACATTGATCTTATCCTCAAAAGGCAATCATGACATTCCGTGGAGGGGAAAGTAGATATTGAACCCAGTCCAGTGTGATTTGATATGGAACCAGAAATACAGTAGATGTAATCTCCCTCAGCCAATACAGCTGTCGTAATGGGCTTTAGAAAGAGCACTCACATGCCGCTCTCACCAGGCTTTTACTTGAGGTTTTAATCTTCTACGTATAGCTACGTAAACATTTTATATGCCCTAATAAGTATAATTTTCCCCCTGATAAGAGTATATCTCTGAAACACGTCGCAATAGAAAAATAAATATGAGGAGGAAGCCGTCGGCCATGTTAGAAGTTGACGTTTAGGTTTGAATCTACAGAGAACAGTCTAATCTACAGAGAGCAGTCTAATCTACAGAGAGCAGTCTAATCTACAGAGAGCAGTCTAATCTACAGAGAGCAGTCTAATCTACAGAGAGCAGTCTAATCTACAGAGAGCAGTCTAATCTACAGAGAGCAGTCTAATCTACAGAGAGCAGTCTAATCTACAGAGATCAGTCTAATCTACAGAGAGCAGTCTAATCTACAGAGAGCAGTCTAATCTACCCGAGAGCAGTCTAATCTACCCGAGAGCAGTCTAATCTACCTGAGAGCAGTCTAATCTACCTGAGAGCAGTCTAATCTACCCGAGAGCAGTCTAATCTACCTGAGAGCAGTCTAATCTACCTGAGAGCAGTCTAATCTACAGAGAGCAGTCTAATCTACAGAGAACAGTCTAATCTACAGAATAAAGTCAAATTTCCCCCATTCAGGTAATCCATTGTATTATATCATTATTAAGGTTCATGGGTGGTAAATATACACAGAATATACATATCAGGTAGCCTAGTGGTTAGAGAGTTGGGCTAGTAAACAAAAGGTTGCTAAATCGAATCCCCGAGTTGACAAGGTAAAAATATGTTGTTCTGCCCCTGAACATGGCAGTTAACCCACTGTTCCCCGGCAGGCCGTCACTATCAATAAGAATTTGCCTAGTTAAATATATAGGATATGTGCATGCAACATACATCTGCATTTAATTGAATCATGCACATGTAAAAAAAATATATATATATATAATAATATAAACAACAACCCCTGAAAAAACAGAGATGAGGTTCTGGCTTTATCACTGATAAACCTCATGAGGATTACCCAGGATACAATGGCATATTCAATCAGGTTGAAATTAACAGCCATGGTTTGTTCATACCTGAATGTACTGTCAATCACTCTCATAATGTCACGTCCTGACCTTAGTTCCTTTTCTTATGTCTCTATTTTAGGTTGGTCAGGGCGTGAGTTGGGGTGGGCATTCTATGTTTTGTTCTGTGTGTTATATTTCTATGTGTTTGGCTTGGTGTGGTTCCCAATCAGAGGCAGCTGGTTATCGTTGTCTCTGATTGAGAACCATACTTAGGCAGCCTGTTTTCCCATTTTGAGTTGTGGGTGATTATTTTCTGGTTAGTGTTAAACTGTTCGTTTATCGTTGTTTTGTTCGTCTATTCATTCTGGATTAAAAGTATTAGGGATACATACCACGCTGCACTTTGGTCCTCCTCTCCTTCCACCAATGAAAATCGTTACACACAGAAATAGATCAAATCTGACCAAAATAGTTTTCCCTTTTTAAATTTGGACTATGTTTAACTGATGAGAGAATATTTCATGCCTGACATGAAAGAATAACTCCTAGTAACTATTCTGATTAATGAACACATGTCCTGTCAAATATTTCAAGGAGTCGGTATAGCTGCAATCGATCAATGTACACTACACACACACATATATATATATGTATCAAATCAAATCAAATCAAATTTATTTATATAGCCCTTCGTACATCAGCTGATATCTCAAAGTGCTGTACAGAAACCCAGCCTAAAACCCCAAACAGCAAGCAATGCAGGTGTAGAAGCACGGTGGCTAGGAAAAACTCCCTAGAAAGGCCAAAACATAGCCTGGTTCCTCTCTAGGTTTCTTCCTATGTGGGGTGGCCAGTCCTCTTCTGGCTGTGCCGGGTGGAGATTATAACAGAACATGGCCAAGATGTTCAAATGTTCATAAATGACCAGCATGGTCAAATAATAATAAGGCAGAACAGTTGAAACTGAAGCAGCAGCACAGTCAGGTGGACTGGGGACAGCAAGGAGTCATCATGTCAGGTATTCCTGGGGCATGGTCCTAGGGCTCAGGTCCTCAGAGAGAGAGAAAGAAAGAGAGAATTAGAGAGAGCATATGTGGGATGGCCAGTCCTCTTCTGGCTGTGCCGGGTGGAGATTATAACAGAACATGGCCAAGATGTTCAAATGTTCATAAATGACCAACATGGTCGAATAATAATAAGGCAGAACAGTTGAAACTGGAGCAGCAGCACGGCCAGGTGGACTGGGGACAGCAAGGAGTCATCATGTCAGGTAGTCCTGGGGCATGGTCCTAGGGCTCAGGTCCTCCGAGAGAGAGAAAGAAAGAGAGAAGGAGAGAATTAGAGAACGCACACTTAGATTCACACAGGACACCGAATAGGACAGGAGAAGTACTCCAGATATAACAAACTGACCCTAGCCCCCCGACACATAAACTACTGCAGCATAAATACTGGAGGCTGAGACAGGATGGGTCAGGAGACACTGTGGCCCCATTCGAGGACACTCCCGGACAGGGCCAAACAGGATACAGGAAAGATATACATACGTATATACATACACACACACACACACACATACACATATATATATATATATATATATATACACATACATATATATATACACACACACATATATATACGCATGCAGGGTTATCCTCGCCAATAGGCGATAAGAGTATTCTCCGAGCAAAACTACACCTGTCAGCAATGGGTGTGGCTGAAATAGCCGAATCAACTCATTTGAAAGGGTGTCCACATACTTTTGGTCATGTAGTATATATATATATATATATATATACATATACACACTGGTGCACAGCCTTGGCACCATTCCTCCAGACTGGATGACCACTATCTATATATGAGTATGTATGGTCAGGTATCACAGTGACTGGCATTATAAGAGGTTCACTTATACTTGGTTGACTAGGTTGCAGTAACACTTCAAGACATGTTTTCTTTGAGCTGCCTGCTTTGCCTACGCATTTAGAAGACAGAGAGACATTTGAAAAACAGAAATAATGTATTCTTCAGTGTACCTCACCATGCATGCCTTGCCATTGAATTATGCATCAAAGTCAAGCCTTGCTTATGTGAGCTTGGAAAAAGAAATGGGAAAGTCCCTTTCTGACTCAGAGTAAGATTACCTTGTCCTCATTATGTCTTTTGAGCAAGAAAAATTACTAGCGTTCTACCAATAAAGAAAGGTACCGTCCTATATTTATAGATCAATAACATTTAGATCCTGACCATGTCTGAATGCCCATACCTGCGTCCTAAACATGTTCTACGTAACCGATGTGAAATGGCTAGCTAGTTAGCGGTGGTGCGCTAACTAGTTTTGATAGCTAGCTAGATCTCAAGTAAACAACAAAAGTACTTGGATGATGGCGAAAAAACAAAATACAATATATACCTGTGATATGAAAGATATAAGATGTAAGATATGTAAACATTATGTGGCATTATTTAAAGTGGCATTGTTTAAAGTGACTAGTGATCCGTTTATTAAAATACTGTACAGTGGGGCAAAAAAGTATTTAGTCAGCCACCAATTGTGCAAGTTCTCCCACTTAAAAAGATGAGAGAGGCCTGTAATTTTCATCATAGGTACACTTCAACTATGACAGACAAAATGAGAAAAAAATCCAGAAAATCACATTGTAGGATTTTTAATGAATTTATTTGCAAATTATGGTGGAAAATAAGTATTTGGTCAATAACAAAAGTTTATCTCAATACTTTGTTATAAACCCTTTGTTGGCAATGACAGAGGTCAAACGTTTTCTGTAAGTCTTTCATACACTGTTGCTGGTATTTTGGTCCATTCCTCCATGCAGATCTCCTCTAGAGCAGTGATGTTTTGGGGCTGTTGCTGGGCAACATGTACTTTCAACTCCCTCCAAAGATTTTCTATGGGGTTGAGATCTGGAGACTGGCTAGGCCACTACAGGACTTTGAAATGCTTCTTACGAAGCCACTCCTTCGTTGCCCGGGTGGTGTGTTTGGGATCATTGTCAGGCTGAAAGACACAGCCACGTTTCATTTTCAATGCCCTTGCTGATGGAAGGAGGTTTTCACTCAAAATCTCACGATACATGGCCCCATTCATTCTTTCCTTTACACAGATCAGTCATCCTGGTCCCTTTGCAGAAAAACAGCCCCAAAGCATGATGTTTCCACCCCCATGCTTCACAGTAGGTATGGTGTTCTTTGGATGCAACTCAGCATTCTTTGTCCTCCAAACACGACGAGTTAAGTTTTTACCAAAAAGTTATATTTTGCTTTAATCTGACCATATGACATTCTCCCAATCTTCTTCTGGATCATCCAAATGCTCTCTAGCAAACTTCAGACGGGCCTGGACATGTTTTAAGCAGGGGGACACGTCTGGCACTGCAGGATTTGAGTCCCTGGCGGCGTAGTGTGTTACTGATGGTAGGCTTTGTTACTTTGGTCCCAGCTCTCTGCAGGTCATTCACTAGGTCCCCTCGTGTGGTTCTGGGATTTTTGCTCACCGTTCTCTCATCTTTTTAAGTGGGAGAACTTGCACAATTGGTAGCTGTATTCAACCAGTTTGAAAAGAGAAAAAAGACCCATTCTCCTGTTCTGTGTCACTGTGTGTACCAAATGAGCATGGACAAAATAAATAAAAACAGGTAATTATCTGAGGAGGTCAGACACAAGATTGAAGCCAAGCATGGACAATCTCAAGGCTACAAAAGTCCATCTCCAGAGACCTTGATGTTCCTATTTCCACCGTACGTAATGTTATCAAGACGTTTAAGGCCCGTGCCACTGTAGCCAACCTCACTGGAGAGAGAACTTGATGGAAGTTTGCAGCAACGAATTGTTCCAATGGTGGAGAAAGCACCTCGGTCAACTGCCACATAGATTCAAGCCTTCAGACACAAGGTACGACAGTTTCAACTCGTAACATCCGTCAACCAACTGCCACGCAGATTCAAGCCTTCAGACACAAGGTACGACAGTTTCAACTCACACCGTCTGTCGACCAACTGCCACACAGATTCAAACTGACCTTCAGACACAAGGTACGACAGTTTCAACTCGTACCATCCGTCGACCAACTGCCACACAGATTCAAACTGACCTTCAGACACAAGGTACGACAGTTTCAACTCACACCGTCCGTCGACCAACTACCACACAGATTCAAACTGACCTTCAGACACAAGGTACGACAGTTTCAACTCACACCGTCCGTCGACCAACTGCCACACAGATTCAAACCTTCAGACACAAGGTACGACAGTTTCAACTCACACCGTCCGTCGACCAACTGCCACGCAGATTCAAACTGACCTTCAGAAACAAGGTACAACAGTTTCAACTCGTAACATCCGTCAACCAACTGCCACGCAGATTCAAGCCTTCAGACACAAGGTACGACAGTTTCAACTCGTACCATCCGTCGACCAACTGCCACACAGATTCAAACTGACCTTCAGACACAAGGTACGACAGTTTCAACTCACACCGTCCGTCGACCAACTACCACACAGATTCAAACTGACCTTCAGACACAAGGTACGACAGTTTCAACTCACACCGTCCATCGACCAACTGCCACACAGATTCAAACTGACCTTCAGACACAAGGTACGACAGTTTCAACTCACACCGTCCGTCGACCAACTGCCACACAGATTCAAGGCTTCAGACACAAGATACAACAGTTTCAACTCACACCATCCGTCGACCAACTGCCACACAGATTCAAACTGACCTTCAGACACAAGGTACGACAGTTTCAACTCACACCGTCCGTCGACCAACTGCCACGCAGATTCAAGCTGACCTTCACACACAAGGTACGACAGTTTCAACTCACACTGTCCGTCGACCAACTGCCACACAGATTCAAGCTGACCTTCAGACACAAGGTAGGACAGTTTCAACTCACACCGTCCGTCGACCAACTGCCACGCAGATTTAAACTGACCTTCAGAAACAAGGTACGACAGTTTCAACTCGTACCATCCGTCGACCAACTGCCACACAGATTCAAACTGACCTTCAGACACAAGGTACGACAGTTTCAACTCACACCGTCCGTTGACCAACTGCCACGCAGATTCAAGCTGACCTTCACACACAAGGTACGACAGTTTCAACTCACACCGTCCGTCGACCAACTGCCACACAGATTCAAGCTGACCTTCAGACACAAGGTACGACAGTTTCAACTCACACCGTCCGTCGACCAACTGCCACACAGATTAAAACCTTCAGACACAAGGTACGACAGTTTCAACTCACACCGTCCGTCGACCAACTGCCACACAGATTCAAACCTTCAGACACAAGGTACGACAGTTTCAACTCACACCGTCCGTCGACCAACTGCCATGCAGATTCAAGCCTTCAGACACAAGGTACGACAGTTTCAACTCACACCGTCCGTCGACCAACTGCCACACAGATTCAAGCTGACCTTCAGACACAAGGTACGACAGTTTCAACTCACACCGTCCGTCGACCAACTGCCACACAGATTCAAGCCTTCAGACACAAGGTACGACAGTTTCAACTCACACCGTCCGTCGACCAACTGCCACACAGATTCAAGCCTTCAGACACAAGGTACGACAGTTTCAACTCACACCGTCCGTCGACCAACTGCCACACAGATTCAAACTGACCTTCAGACACAAGGTACAACAGTTTCAACTCGTCGACCAACTGCCACACAGATTCAAACCTTCAGACACAAGGTACGACAGTTTCAACTCACACCAACCCAATGAAAGGGGGTTATGTGGTAGGAGACCCAGGAGGACCCCACTGCTGAGAGAGAGACATAAGAAAGCCCGACTGCAATTTGCCAAAACACACCTGAACATGCCAAAATCCTTCTGGGAGAATGTCCTGTGGACAGATGAGACCAAATTAGAGAATTTTGGTAAAGCACACACAATCTCTGTGTTTGCAGAAAACAAAATGAAGCCTTCAACGAAAAGAAGACCTTCCCTACAGTCAAACATGGAGGTTCAGTGATGCACTGGGTGTCTTGAACGTGTGCCTGGCATCGTGAAATCAGGAGGATACCGAGGTATTTTAGAGCACAATGTCGGACCCAGTGTCAGAAAGCTGGGTCTCCGTCGAAGGTCATGGGGTCTTCCAGCAGGACAATGACCCCATAAAGCACACAGGAATGGTTCAAGACAGAACGCTGGACTGTTCTGAAGAAGTGGTCATCAATGAGTCCAGATCTAAATCCCATTGAAAACTTCTGAAAACGTCAGTTAGGAGAAGGCACCCTTCTAATCTGGGAGAACTGGAGCAGTTTGCACAAGAGGAGAGGGATAAACTGCCAGTACAGAGGTGCAGGAAGCTAATTGATGGTTATAGGAAGCGCTTGATTGCAGTTATTTTTGACCAAAGGCTGTGCTACCAAATATTGCCTAGGGTGTCAATCATTTTGTCAATGCCATTTCTGTTTTTTTTCTGATTTAAATATATATATATTTTCTGAATTAAAAACAAAGGTTCTGTAATATTAACAGTGAAATAAAGATTTGTGGAGATTTGAAAAAAGTGCAATGGTGCCAATATTTTTGGCCACGACTGTACGTGATTTAGTAGCTAGGACTAGAAGTTATAACTTTTCGAACAGCTACATGGTTACTTGTTGAGCAACAACTTCATATTTAACATTACCTTGCTAGTTTCCTTGCACACAGGGGTGTAATCATTACTCCAAACAGTTCCAAAATGTTTTGTTTTGCAACACAAACTAGTGTTCTTATTGGACAGATTCAGGTAGGTCCCTTCCTCTTTGGTAAAACCTGGACCCAGAAAGACTCACAGCTGTAATAGCTGTCAAATGTGATTCTAACATGTATTAACTCAGGTGTGTGAATACTTATGTCAATTAGATATTTCGGTATTTCATTCTCAATAAATTTGCAAACATTTCTACAAACATTTTGTTCACCTTGTCATTATGGGATATTTCATGTAAATTGGTGAGAATCTTTTTCATTATTTTTTTTAAAATTCAAGTTGTGACACAGCATGTGGAATAAGTTAAGAGGTGTAAATACTGAAGGTGTATAATCGTATGGAAATGTAATTTAATGGAAGGCTTATAGGTATTGTTTACATTGTAGTGAATGACACTGTTTATTCCCAGTAGTCGTGCTGGTTTGATAGTAATTTATCTCGTTGCAAGGTTGGACTCTTTGTCAGGCAGTTTTCATTACACTTTAGTGGCTAACTACGCGGCTAACTAAACGGCTAACTACGCGGCTAACTACTTGCCTAACTACGCGTCTAACTACGCGTCTAACTACGTGTCTAACTACGTGTCTAACTACGCGTCTAACTACTTGCCTAACTACGCGTCTAACTACTTGCCTAACTACGCGTCTATCGTCTGACTACGCGTCTAACTACGCGTCTAACTACTTGTCTAACTACGCGTCTAACTACGCGTCTAACTACGTGTCTAACTACGCGTCTAACGTCTAACTACGCGTCTAACTACGCATCTAACTACTTGTCTAACTACGCGTCTAACTACGCGTCTAACTACGCGTCTAACTACTTGCCTAACTACTTGCCTAACTACTTGTCTAACTACTTGTCTAACTACGTGTCTAACTACGCGTCTAAGTTCTATACGTGTCTTTCGGACAGTAATTCTGTTAAAGTGTTTTCATACGGCTGCTGTCCTCCCTGTCCTCTCACAGTCATTTCTAATTAGCTTAATTCAACACTACAGTAACCTGTTTTCCAGTTCTTTAAAACAGGCTTCAGGATTTCATGGAATAAGTGCTCCTGGAGCCGCCCTCAGAAGCCCCTAATCAGAATGCTTCAGTTAGCATTCAGAGCTTACTGTTGCCTGTCGTCAAGAGTGGGTGGCATGCTTCCTGATAGATTGAGCAAGGTATTTAAGCTCCATACTTGACAAACGGCTGATGAAACTGCATAACATTACCAAGCAGGCAGAGACTTCTGTTAAGTGGAAGGATATGGTCACTTCAGACATCAAAGCCAAGCGACAGGCAGGGGGTAGAATACCTCCAATCCTCCAATTAGGAAAACCGAAACGGCAAGTAAGCCCAATAAACACATTGTGGGTCTAACAATGGGACATGAAAAGTTATTGCTGTATAATTGAAGAGTTTTTCATGTCAATTGTCTCAATTTCCTCGTTACCCTCTTCAAGACTCTTCATGTCTTTATGTTCCCCAGCAAATCAACAATATTGACTTAGTTAGTCTGCGTTTATTTCACCATAGCTGTGAACACATCCCCGGTAGTGCTAGGAATACAATAAAATAACATTTGACAATAAGGAGGAATGATTCTTGGATTTATTTTGGAATATAAAAGAAAACAAGAGGCTGAGGGAATATAAATATAAACATTTATATATTTGTAAGCTTTGTAATGGCTGTCAGTGTTACATACAAAGTAAGGGACTACAAAGCGTAAAAACAAATGTTAATTTTAACTTCAGAAAGCAACATTTTTAAACCACCTGACAGATACACTGAGATACCACTGCTACAATAAGTCTAGATCTTCTTCCAACAGTGTTTGTCCTGCCACCGTTTGGTAAAGGAGCATATCAGTGACTGTATACACTGAAATAAAAACTAAAATACCCTCTGGGGTCATGAAAGCCTGCTCCAAGCCCCGCATTTGCGGGCCTCAACACACACTCATCAGACACTCTTTTCCCCCAAAAATCATGCTGCAGCCACGGCATCTGTAGTCTTGCTGCAGTTCTGGGAATAAGTGAAGGACCAGAGATCGTATAGCCCAGCAGAATAAACATTCACAAATGTTTGCATGTGTGTTGATTTAGTACAGTACAACAGTTCTGTTTTATCGGTTCTGCTTTTAAGTTAACTTGCATCTACGTATGAATTGAAAACTGTGCCGTGTCTACACACATGAACAAACGTAGAAACCATTTTTTTTGTGACAGATGTTTTTCTACATGGATAAAATGAATCAATCTTTAAGCATATTCATACTCAAATGTCAATACCAACCAATTAATGCAAATATAAATATCCTTTACTTCCAGTCAGATGTTTTTTTTTATTGTTTTTTTATATATATATTTTTTTTCTTCTTATTTAATAAGAGCCTTACAAAAATAACAGGAACAAGAAATACATATCATTTGAATGTGCATAAAATAGTCGATTAGCTTATGTGACTAAAATGTACATGACAACACCAGGAAGTGTCTTAACTCATGTACTTTCCGGAGATGCTTTGACACTTGACAAAGACAGGGTCCACAGAGGCCACTTTGGCAGCCATAAAGGAAGAAATACAATGGAGGACTGCTGTCAGGTTGCCAAACTCCAGCTCCTGCAATGGAAAGAAAAAAACCTGAATACAAATTGTGAGGAATATTCTTAACAGTTTGCATAATATTTACATAATGTTTGCATACATTAAAATGTCACAATTACTTTTGTAACAAATAGGCACTCATCTTAATAATAATAATAATAATAACAACAACAACAACAACAACCTCTACTTGTTCCCCACATGGAATTTACCGGAAATATTTTAGTTCTATATATTGATGAGGTAGCAAAAGCCAATTTGAGTAATAACCACAGTAATTCAGAACATTCTTCTCCTTCTCTCAATACCATTTTAAAAGTGGAACTGGCAGCATTTTATCAACGTGAAATCGTATTCAAACCTCTCTCAGAAAGAATATGACCGCTTCTTGTACATTTTTCTCTTCTGACAAGCAAGTATTTAGACATGATCACATTTGTCAGTTTTCATAAATTCATAAAATGTTTGGGAACGATGTAACAGTAGAGGAAGGCATTTGTGAAAATTCTATAGAAATACATGTAGAATGGGAAAGCGGCCTTGGGGTTTTGGACAATTAATAGACAGTAGTGCAGCACATACAACCTAATCAAACCATCTCTCCTCCAGGACCGGAGTTTACGCAGACAGTGGCACCATAGCCAATCAGAGCTACAGTAGGGGCCTTTATGCAAACAAGCCATTTGCCACACAGACCTGCCATCATTAACCTATAACTGGACTGTGTGTTTTACAGGCAGGTGCCAACAGCGCAACTTTAAATCTTTATAACGCATTTGTAAAAAGCCACAAAATAGACCCTGAATGGATTTCTGCAAATATGTAAATCTCACGGGAGTCCTCTTTTACAGCCCTATTGATTAAACAACCATGAACAGGTAGGTTCTCTCTCCCTCCCTCAGTTGTGCACATCAACAACAACAACAAGATCAACAACTAATGCTAGCTTGAGTGAGGTGAGCTAAAATCTAACGAGGGAACATCAGATAAACCCTCTCAAATCTTTTCAGCTAGTTGGCCCGTTACAATTGCACTGATAAACGATGGGGAATAGTAGCCTGCTTGTCCTTCTGCAGCTTTCCTGCAAATGCATGCTTGTCCTTCTGCAGCTTTCCTGCAAATGCATGCTTGTCCTTCTGCAGCTTTCCTGCAAATGCATGCTTGTCCTTCTGCAGCTTTCCTGCAAATGCGCGTTTTGACAACTGAATGGTTTGTTCGTAAATTCCAAAGCGCACACTGCACTATTGACAGGGGACGGAGGAGTAAGGCTGATATGAGGGTTCCTCACAACGGCAGTCCAGCAAACCAAGATAACTGTCTGAAATTGGCTAGCTTGCTAACTACTTCCAGACACAAATGAGACCATTTTAACCCACTAGGCCGTTATTGAAAATAAGAATTTGTTCTTATTTAGTTCTTGCCTAAGTTAAATAAAGGTTAAAAAAAAAATACAACCTGATAGCAATATTTGTTGGATTACCAAGCAATGTATTGGTGAATTGAAGTGCATCCATCTATTCTGCCAACAATTGTTTTATTTTATTTAACTAGGCAAGTCAGTTAAGAACAAATTCTTATTTTCAATGACAGCCTTGAAATAGTGGGTTAACTGCCTTGTTCAGGGGCAGAATAACAGATTTTTACCTTGTCAGCTCAGGGATTCGATCTAGCAACCTTTCGGTTACTGGCCCAACGCTCTAACCACTAGGCTGCCTGCCACCCTGATGCCTTACTGTACTGTACGTCATAGAATTGAGTCAAATATAACCTACTTTAAAACCTCTTATAAAGTTGTTTTTGTAGCATAACATCTGGACATTTTATATTTTTTTATTATTTTGATTTTCTGTTTGTTTCATATCTGCAAAGTAGTAAAAACGCTGTCAGTTCCATTTTAATACGTGACCACAGTATTCTAACATTCTGCCGTCTATCAATACTCTCTTCAGAGAGGCCACTGCAATGGAAGTTGAGTTGATGTCACCTTCATCTCGATCTGTTTGTTTTCAGCGTTCTTGAAGAGGAGTTTCACCCTTGTTTTACCATCATCAGAGGAGCCTTTCAGTTGAGAGAATTTGTATCTCCATAATATAGTCTACAGGGGATAACATTGAGGAATATGGTAAGGGTTCATTATTTTTTGACCAATCGGTAAACAGTAGGTATTAACCAGTCTAGCATGAACAATACCCCCCCCCCCCCCCCCCTACTATAGCCTGTTGAACATCCAGTTAGAATAGTGAATGAATGATGACTCACCTTCGAGGAGCTCTCAGAACAAGTGAAGCCAGATCCAAAGTCTATGGTCAAACACAGTACTTTACTCTGGCTGCTGCACATGTAGGTCTTTGACTGTTGAGAGACAGATCGGTATTTTAGAGAACACATCACACATTTCAACACAGACTGTATATTTACTTCAAGGAAAAGAGAATAAATATGTCAGCCAATTTTAAAACATCTCATACTGAAACGTTTTCATTCTGGAAATCAGAGGATATCTGGAGATGGGGTTACTGAACAAAAAGTTGAAATAAATGTGCATTTTCATTGTGTTTCTAGTGAGGGGTATCTTAGGTGGGTGGTTAACAAAGGGAGCAATTAGGATTCTGTTAATGTGTTCTGGGTGAAAGCTTAGGAACTGCTGTCAGGGTCAGAGTATAGTCTCTATGGTTTATTGTGAAATGAATGACATCCAAGAAAATGCTTGAACACCCTCTGAGCTTTGAATAATTACAGAATTGGACACTCAAGGGTTCAACAAACAGCTTCTTTTTTATTTTTTAAAATCATGCAATGAAATAGGCTATCCTTTTATTTAGTCCTGGTATTGTAACAGCAGTGTTCAATCCACTATGTTGGGTAGAAATGTTTGATTGTGTCATTTGAGAATAATCCTGAACTAGTTCTGCATCGTTAGTCATAGTTTGGCTGTACTGATCGTACCAACTCGATATGAAATGCAAGGACAAAATAAAAATATATCCTTGGGTGCCTCGTAGTCTTACATTTACTGCCCTAACATGAACAACCAAATGTGTTTTTCACAGTCTTATTGAAAGCAGTGAGGTTTGAGGAGCCACTGGGCAATAAAAACTGGTTGAATCAATGTTGTTGCCACGTCATTTCAACCAGAAAAATATCTGTGGTGTTGAATTAACCTGGAAAACTGATTGGATTGGCAAAAAGTAATCACCATTATTTATTTGTAACCTTTATTTAACCAGGCAAGTCAGTTAAGAACAAATTCTTATTTTCAATGACGGCCTAGGAACAGTGGGTTAACTGCCTGTTCAGGGGCAGAACGACAGATTTGTACCTTGTCAGCTCGGGGGTTTGAACTTGCAACCTTACTAGTCCAACGCTCTAACCACTAGGCTACCCTGTCACCCCTGGTGTGGTTTCCTTTTCTTTTTTTTCACCCAACTTTTAATCTAAATCCAATGACATGGTGAAATGTTTTGTTGATTTCACGTTGAAGTCACATGAGTTGATAACTCAACCTAATGTATATCCGAATTAGACATCGAACTGTCATCTGTGCCCAGTGTAGCTCATACTGGAACTAATGCTTGTGGCTCTGTGTTGTGGCTCTATGTAGCATCGCTATCCTTCATGGTTCATTCAGTTCTTCAGCTAATGAAGGCCACACAAACTGAATTTCATCAGTCTAAAGACACCAGGATGCTCCTTAGTGACCAGCCTAAAGACACCAGGATGCTCCTTAGTGACCAGCCTAAAGACACCAGGATGCTCCTTAGTGACCAGCCTAAAGACACCAGGATGCTCCTTAGTGACCAGTCTAAAGACACCAGGATGCTCCTTAGTGACCAGTCTAAAGACACCAGGATGCTCCTTAGTGACCAGTCTAAAGACACCAGGATGCTCCTTAGTGACCAGTCTAAAGACACCAGGATGCTCCTTAGTGACCAGTCTAAAGACACCAGGATGCTCCTTAGTGACCAGTCTAAAGACACCAGGATGCTCCTTAGTGACCAGTCAAAAGACACCAGGATGCTCCTTAGTGACCAGTCTAAAGACACCAGGATGCTCCTTAGTGACCAGTCTAAAGACACCAGGACGCTCCTTAGTGACCAGTCTAAAGACACCAGGATGCTCCTTAGTGATCAGTCTAAAGACACCAGGATGCTCCTTAGTGACCAGTCTAAAGACACCAGGATGCTCCTTAGTGACCAGTCTAAAGACACCAGGACGCTCCTTAGTGACCAGTCTAAAGACACCAGGATGCTCCTTAGTGATCAGTCTAAAGACACCAGGATGCTCCTTAGTGACCAGTCTAAAGACACCAGGATGTTCCTTAGTGACCAGTCTAAAGACACCAGGATGCTCCTTAGTGACCAGTCTAAAGACACCAGGATGCTCCTTAGTGACCAGTCTAAAGACACCAGGACGCTCCTTAGTGACCAGTCTAAGGACACCAGAATGCTCCTTTAGTGACCAGTCTAAAGACACCAGGATGGTCCTTAGTGACCAGTCTAAAGACACCAGGATGCTCCTTAGTGACCAGTCTAAAGACACCAGGATGCTCCTTAGTGACCAGTCTAAAGACACCAGGATGCTCCTTAGTGACCAGTCTAAAGACACCAGGATGCTCCTTAGTGACCAGTCTAAAGACACCAGGATGCTCCTTAGTGACCAGTCTAAAGACACCAGGATGCTCCTTAGTGACCAGTCTAAAGACACCAGGATGCTCCTTAGTGACCAGTCTAAAGACACCAGGATGCTCCTTAGTGACACTTTTGGTTGTGAGTTTCAGGTACTGCTTGTTCCCCCCCATCTCATGAGGCTGGTGGGAGCCTGCTGTTTTCAATCATTTACTACAGTGAGCAGTGAATGCATTGGGACTCAACAGCCCCTGAGTGTCTTGATGTAAAAAAAAAAAGATTCTCCATCCTGAAATTGAGTTGCCATGAAAAGAAACCTGCATGAGGGCAGATTTACTTAGTCACGTTGTGTGAGAGGTTGCTGTAACATGGTAAATAGAGACTACACGTTGCTAATTGGAGACTTTCCACAGTAGGGATTGGGATAATACGACATGCAGTGGTTTCAGGAAATGTCCATACCACGGTTACGGTTAGCGCTGTGCTTCTACTCTACATAATACAATGAATAGACAAATAATATGACCCTGTCCAAGTTTGATGTGAAAACACCAACACCATCACCTAGCTCCATACAAAATGAGTAAAACTGTGAGGGACAAACAGTCCAGTTAGGTTTGTCCTCACTAATGTTTATTTCAAGTTTATTTAAAGCAGGATAATGTTCAGACTGGGCTCACTGTATCAGCTGTTAACACCTCAGGATAATGTTCAGACTGGGCTCACTGTATCAGCTGTTAACACTTCAGGATAATGTTCAGACTGGGCTCACTGTATCAGCTGTTAACACCTCAGGATAATGTTCAGACTGGGCTCACTGTATCAGCTGTTAACACTTCAGGATAATGTTCAGACTGGGCTCACTGTATCAGCTGTTAACACTTCAGGATAATGTTCAGACTGGGCTCACTGTATCAGCTGTTAACACCTCAGGATAATGTTCAGACTGGGCTCACTGTATCAGCTGTTAACACCTCAGGATAATGTTCAGACTGGGCTCACTGTATCAGCTGTTAACACCTCAGGATAATGTTCAGACTGGGCTCACTGTATCAGCTGTTAACACCTCAGGATAATGTTCAGACTGGGCTCACTGTATCAGCTGTTAACACCTCAGGATAATGTTCAGACTGGGCTCACTGTATCAGCTGTTAACACCTCAGGATAATGTTCAGACTGGGCTCACTGTATCAGCTGTTAACACTTCAGGATAATGTTCAGACTGGGCTCACTGTATCAGCTGTTAACACCTCAGGATAATGTTCAGACTGGGCTCACTGTATCAGCTGTTAACACCTCAGGATAATGTTCAGACTGGTCTCACTGTATCAGCTGTTAACACCTCAGGATAATGTTCAGACTGGGCTCACTGTATCAGCTGTTAACACTTCAGGATAATGTTCAGACTGGGCTCACTGTATCAGCTGTTAACACCTCAGGATAATGTTCAGACTGGGCTCACTGTATCAGCTGTTAACACCTCAGGATAATGTTCAGACTGGGCTCACTATATCAGCTGTTAACACCTAAGGATAATGTTCAGACTGGGCTCACTGTATCAGCTGTTAACACCTCAGGATAATGTTCAGACTGGGCTCACTATATCAGCTGTTAACACCTCAGGATAATGTTCAGACTGGGCTCACTGTATCAGCTGTTAACACCTCAGGATAATGTTCAGACTGGGCTCACTGTATCAGCTGTTAACACCTCAGGATAATGTTCAGACTAGGCTCACTGTATAAGCTGTTAACACCTCAGGATAATGTGGACAAAATGCTTGATCATTCTGGAGATTTAACTTGTCCCCCTATGTCCTTCGTAGTGTAAAAGGCCCACTATTTGTATTTATTATGGATCCTCATTAGTTCCTGCCAAGGCAGCAGCCATTAGTTTCCCCATTAGTTCCTGCCAAAGCAGAAGCTACTCTTCCTGGGGTTTATTATAGATCCCCGTTAGTTCCTGCCAAGGCAGCAGCTAGTCTTCCTGGGGTTTATTATGGATCCCCGTTAGTTCCTGCCAAGGCAGCAGCTACTCTTCCTGGGGTTTATTATGGATGCCCGTTAGTTCCTGCCAAGGCAGCAGCTACTCTTCTTGGAGGTTTATTATGGATCCCCGTTAGTCCCTGCCAAGGCAGCAGCTACTCTTCCTGGGGTTTATTATGGATCCTTGTTAGTTCCTGCCAAGGCAGCTGCTACTCTTCCTGGGGTTTATTATGGATCCCCGTTTAGTTCCTGCCAAGGCAGCAGCTACTCTTCCTGGGGTTTATTATGGATCAAAAAAGTTTGAAATATCCAATAAATGTCGTTCCACTTCATGATTGTGTCCCACTTGTTGTTGATTCTTCACAAAAAAATACAGTTTTATATCTTTGTTTGAAGCCTGAAATGTGGCAAAAGGTTGCAAAGTTCAAGGGGGCCGAATACTTTCGCAAGGCACTGTATGTAAAATTAATACTTATGTAAATGAGATTTTTCTGTATTTCATTTGAAACAATACGTAAAAACATGATTTCACTTTGCCATTATGAGGAATTGTGTGCAGGTGGGTGAGAGAAATCTATGTAATACATTTTCAATTCAGGCCGTAACACAACAACACGTGGAATTAGTTCAAGGGGTGTGAATACTTTCTGAAGGCACGTAAAAAATACATTACACAACAGATTTCACAACACATTAAGTGTGTACCCTCAGGCCACTACTCTACTACCACATATGTACAACACAAAAGCCATGTGTACGTAAGTGAATAGTGCGTATGTTATCGTGTCTCTTCACAGTCCCCGCTGTTCCATAAGGTGTATTTTTATCTGATTCTACTGCTGAATCAGTTACCTGATGTGGAATAGAGTTCCATGTAGTCATGGCTCTATGTAGTACTGTGGAATAGAGTTCCATGTAGTCATGGCTCTATGTAGTACTGTGGAATAGAGTTCCATGTAGTCATGGCTCTATGTAGTACTGTGGAATAGAGTTCCATGTAGTCATGGCTCTGTGTAGTACTGTGGAATAGAGTTCCATGTAGTCATGGCTCTATGTAGTACTGTGGAATAGAGTTCCATGTAGTCATGGCTCTGTGTAGTACTGTGGAATAGAGTTCCATGTAGTCATGGCTCTATGTAGTACTGTGGAATAGAGTTCCATGTAGTCATTGCTCTATGTAGTACTGTGGAATAGAGTTCCATGTAGTCATGGCTCTATGTAGTACTGTGGAATAGAGTTCCATGTAGTCATGGCTCTATGTAGTACTGTGGAATAGAGTTCCATGTAGTCATGGCTCTGTGTAGTACTGTGGAATAGAGTTCCATGTAGTCATGGCTCTGTGTAGTACTGTGGAATAGAGTTCCATGTAGTCAAGGTTCTATGTGGTACTGTGGAATAGAGTTCCATGTAGTCATGGCTCTATGTGGTACTGTGTGCCTCCCATAGTCTGTTGTGGACTTGGGGATTGTGAAGAGACCTCTTGTGGCATGTCTTGTGGTGTATATGCATGGGTGTCTGAGCTGTGTGCTAGTAGTTTAAACAGACAGCTCAATGCATTCAGCATGTCAATACCTCTCTCAAAAACAAGTAGTGATGAAGTCAATCTGTCCTCTACATGCATATAATATTATTGTTAGCTCTCCATGTATATTTATGGGCCAGCCATGCTGCTCTGTCCTGGGCCAGTTGTCATTTTCCTAAATCCCTCTTTGTGGCACTTGGTCAAGGTAAGACAAAGTTAGGGCCTGTAGGACCTGCCTTATTAAGAAGGCAGAGCAACGCTTTATTATGGACAGACCTCTCCACCATCTTAGGGAAAGGATGATACCTAGTCAGTTGTACAACTGAATGCCTTCAACTGAAATGTGTCTTCTGCATTTAACTCCTCTGAATCAGAGAGGTGTGGGGTGCTGCCTTAATCAACATCCACAGTGTGGATGTCAGTTGGTTAACTGCCTTGCTCAGGGGCAGAACGATTTTTCCTTGTAAGCTCAGGGATTCGATTCAGCAACCTTTCAGTTACTGGCCCAATGCGCTAACCACTTGGCTACCTGCTGTCTTAGCTATATGTTTTGACCTGGACAATTTTAAATCCAGGGTTATTCCAAGCATTTTAGTCTCCTCAATTTACTTAATTTTGTGACCATTCATAAAACATATTTAGTTGAGGTTTAGGGTTTAGTGATTGATTTGTCCCAAATACAATGCTTTTAGTTTTGGAAATATTAGGACTAAGGGAGTGAATGTAATTTATAATAAGGCTTACAGGGAAAATATATTTGACCTAAACCTCCATGAACGCTTGAAAAAACCCAAGTCCCCCTCCCCTATAGCCAAAATAATAATTACAACAAAGAGGATAGCAGAGAACATGCATACTGTTTACCCTCACTTCTGGGACAGACCAGCGCTTGGGATATGTAGTTTTAGATACTGTTCTTCGTCCTGTCAGAATTACATGTCAACGCAGGAATTTTGATAGCGCACAGGACTGGGGCCAGAAGATTGTGAATTTGCAGACCACCGTGGACAAGAGTAGAGGTAGAAAGATCTCCTGTATAGTAAAAGCATTGTATGAATCTATCATTGTATTTGCTGGTCCGAGAAAAAGTTGCCTTTTTATAAACGGAATCGTTTTTTAATACCACACAAACGACTGAAATAAAAGGCTAAGAATGGACAGAGAGATAGGCCTATGTGTTCATCTTATCATATTTCTCTAATGCCAAATCGGTGTGTCTTGTTTGCAACGAAACTGTCCCTGTTGAGATATAATAAAATCCGAGACATCATTAGGAACATGAGCATGGTACTTTCAAAAGTTAGGCCTATCTTTCCACCCCAGACAGAGTAGGCCTACCGACGCAGAAAAATGCAATCTTTAAATGTTTGGTATTCTTCTTCTGTGGCTTAACCCACACATGTTTCCCTAAAAGCTGATGGTCATCCCTTTCCTCCCCTGAGGAGCCTTCACTGCTGTACATTGTTTTAAGGGAGTGAACACTATTTATAATAAGAGTTTCATGGAGAAAATCGTACTTCTCTGAAATGAAAATGGATGGCCCTCCCTTCACCGAAATATATTTTACCTAAACAATCCCTGAATGTAAAAAATAAATAAAATAAAAATACCCTCCTTTACCCAAAATAATAATTAAACATAAAATGGATAGCAGAGAACATGCGTACCGTTTACCCTCACTTCCTGGACAGACCACAGCTTTAGATATGTAGTTATAGAAACAGTTACTGAAATTACAGGCTAAGAATGGACAGAGATAGCCTATGTGTTCATTTGATCATATTTCTCTAATGCCAAATCTGTGTGTCTTGTTTGCAACGAAACTGTCCCCGTTTGGATATAATAAAATCTGAGAAGTCATTAGGAATCTGAGCATGGTACTTTCAAAAGTTAGGCTTACCCTTTTCACCCCAGACAGAGTAGGCCTACCAACACAAAAAAATGTAAGCTTTAAACTGCTGGCTACTCTTCCGTTGCTTAACCCAATGAGAGAAGGTCACAAATGTTTCCCTAAAAGCTGTCTGGTTTTAAACATCTCCTATTGTACAGAAAGTAAATAGCTTAATCAATTGATAGTGACAGAATTAGATTACTTCCCAAACAAAGTCAATTTTTTTTTGTCTCCTTGGCTATAGAAGGTTGTAGCTCCACCTCTGAATATCAAGGAAATAAAACAATGATATTCCCATAATGCATCAGTCACGTCTTTCCAGTGTACTTTGCTGTTTGTTTCTAGCATAAAGCATTGAGGACCAAAGCGCTGTTATAGATCACTTTATATAATCAGATCCATTTTTATTTTCTTCAAAATCTTAAGCTAACTTAGGGTAGGCCTGTGATATTTGACATTTCCTTTAACAAAAGGTAGGCCTATGGCATACCCTCTCATACCCCCTCAATTTGAGTTTTGGTTCTACCTTAACAGCCCTTAATTGACATGGAGTTAGGCTATTTAAAGAGTGCATGGTGAGTGGAGGAATTGACCGATAAAATCTATGGATATAGCAGCCTGTAGCCTAATTTTGTTTGTGAAAGAGGTAGGCCGACCTCTTATTTCTTAAACAGGAAGAAATAGGCTACAACACAAAGCCCTCTTGTTGTTAGTAAAGTCTAATTAAAATGAAGACTGTTGAAAGGAGTTATGCCTACTTGAATTTCTACTTTCAGCACCACAATGTAAATTACTCAATCTGAATTATTGTGAGGTCAATAACTCTGATAAATATATCATGGGAAAGAAACATATTGTTTTTTATTCAAATCAATTATAGTAGTAGCAAGCGATCAAAGTTGACCTCCGGTCCTCCTTCTCATCTTCGCGCTCTCCTTCTCCAACTGAACAGAACATAGGCTCTAAGCTAGTCCACGCGCAAGGCCGAATCCAAAATTATTTTCAGAATAAACCTTTGACCTCCTGAACTGCCACCGTAGCACTAAACAGCACAGCCTGTGGTTAGGCAGCACACACAGTTTTTGATTAGCAAGAGCAGAGCAGGCCAGGCCAGGCCTCAAGGTTGGAATATCCATTGTATTGTAATGCAGCCTGGCTTTATTTATTTATTTACATTTACATGTTTTTATTTATTTATTTCCCAGCAGCTATATTAGAAATGTAACTTTGTCTCTTTGGACGGTTTATCCTCTGACAAATCAACTGTCAATTTCAGTGTTCCTCAAGGTTCCGTTTTAGGACCACTATTGTTTTCACTATATATTTTACCGCTTGGTGATGTCCTTCGGAAACATAATGTTAACTTTCACTGCTATGCGGACGACACACAGCTGTACATTTCGATGAAACATGGTAAATCCCCAAAATTGCCCTCCCTGGAAGACTGTGTTTCAGACATAAGGAAGTGGATGGCGGCAAATGTTCTACTTTTAAACTCGGCCAAAACAGAGATGCTAGTTCTAGGTCCCAAGAAACAAAGAGATCTGCTGTTGGATCTGACAATTCATCTTGATGATTGTACAGTCATCTCAAATAAAACTGAAGGACCTCGGCGTTACTCTGGACTCTGATCTCTCTTTTGACGAACATATCAAGACTATTTCAAGAACAGCTTTTTTTCATCTACGTAACAAATATCTGAAACTTTCTGTCCATAAATGATGCAGAAAAGCTAATCCATGCTTTTGTACTTCTAGATTAGACTACTGCAATGCTCCACTTTCTGGCTACCTGGATAAATCACTTAACACGGCTGCTAGAATCTTGACTAGAACCAATTTTATCATATTACTCCAGTGCTAGCCTGGCTTCCTGTTAAGGCTAGGGCTGATATCTAGGTTTTACTGCTAACCTACAAAGCATTACATGGGCTTGCTCCCACCTATCTTTACAATTTGGTCCTGACGTACATACCTACACGCGTCACAAGACACAGGCCTCCTTACTGTCCCTAGAATTTTTAAGCAAACAGCTGGAGGCAGGGATTTCTCCTATAGAGCTCCATTTCTATGGAATGGTCTGCCTACCCATGTGAGAGACGCAGACTCTGTCTCAACTTTTAAGTCTTTATTGAAAACTCATCTCTTCAGTAGGCTCTATGATTGAGTGTAGTCTGGCCCAGGGGTGTGAAGGTGAACGGAAAGGCACTGGAGCGACAAACTTCCCTTGCTGTCTCTGCCTGGCTGGTTCCACTCTCTCTCCACTGGGATTCTCTGCCTCTAACCATATTACAGGGGCTGAGTCACTGGCTTACTGGTGCTCTACCATGCCGTCCCTAGAAGGGGTGCGTCACTTGAATGGGTTGAGTAACTGACGTGATTTTCCTGTCCGGGTTGGTGCCCACCTCGGGTTTGTGCCGTGGGGGAGATCTTCGTGGGGTATACTCAGTCTTGTTCAGTGTAGTAAGTTGGTGGTTTGAAGATATCCCCCTAATGGTGGTGGTGTGTGGGCTGTGCTTTGGCAAAGTGGGTGGGGTTATATCCTGCCAGGTTGGCTCTGTCCGGGGGTATCGTCGGACGATACTAGCCATGGGACCACGCCTCAGGGCTACCTGGCATGATGACTCCTTACTGTCCCCAGTCCACCTGGTCGTGTTGCTGCTCCAGTTTCAACTGTTCTGCTTGTGGCTATGGAACCCTGACCTGTTCACTGGACGTGCTACCTTGTCCCGGATCTCCTGTTTTCAACTTTCTCTCTACCGCACCTGCTGTCTCTAGCCAACTGACATTTACTCCTGAGGTGCTGACCAGTTGCACCCTCGACAACCACTGTGATTATTATTATTTGACTATGCTGGTCATCTATGAACGTTTGAACATCTTGGTCATGTACTGTTATAATCTCCACCCGGCACAGCCAGAAGGTTAGGTTTCTTCCTAGGTTTTGGCCTTTCTAGGGAGTTTTTCCTAGCCACTGTGTTTCTACATCTGCATTGCTTGCTGTTTGGTGTTTTAGGCTGGGATTCTGTATAAGCACTTTGTGACTTCGGCTGATGTAAATAATACATTTGATTAATTGATTGATTGTGCTTCTCCGCACATGCACTTCGTAGCCTATAGGCTATGGATAATTTGATTGAGACCACACTAAATAGCCAATACGCACAATGGATATTGTGTTTCCAGCGGAGTGTCAGAGATGAGGGGCGGCATCAGGCACACATCAATATATAGCCTAATAAGCAACTAATTCTAAAACACTGAGAAATAGTGAAATGTAATCTATTTCAAATTACATGACCCTCCGCTGGACTAGATAAACAAATAAATACTAAACCCTACCCTTGACTGAAATTGAAACTATGTCCTTCGTAGTGTACCAGGACGACTATGTCCTTCATAGTGTACCAGGACGACTATGTCCTTCGTAGTGTACCAGGACGACTATGTCCTTCACTATGTCCTTCATAGTGTACCAGGACGACTATGTCCTTCATAGTGTACCAGGGCGACTATGTCCTTCACTATGTCCTTCACTATGTCCTTCGTAGTGTACCAGGACAACTATGTCCTCCGTAGTGTACCAGGACGACTATGTCCTTCGTAGTGTACCAGGACGACTATGTCCTTCACTATGTCCTTCATAGTGTACCAGGACAACTATGTCCTTCACTATGTCCTTCATAGTGTACCAGGACGACTATGTCCTTCATAGTGTACCAGGGCGACTATGTCCTTCACTATGTCCTTCACTATGTCCTTCGTAGTGTACCAGGACGACTATGTCCTTCGTAGTGTACCAGGACGACTATGTCCTTCATAGTGTACCAGGGCGACTATGTCCTTCACTATGTCCTTCACTATGTCCTTCGTAGTGTACCAGGACGACTATGTCCTTCGTAGTGTACCAGGACGACTATGTCCTTCGTAGTGTCCACTATGTCATATTCATGTTGTATCCTCCATTTTGTATTCTACAATAAACAACAAGTCCCAGTCCAATTTGAAGTACAGGATACATCAGCACGACATGACCATCTGTTCCTGCTTTCAAGGGTTCAGTCTATGAAAGATTAAGAGAGAATGTTCATTTTATTGGGCTTCATTTTGTTTGATAGGCCATTCCTTATTTCATTCTGCAGTCTATATGTTAAATGGTTTTTTGTTTGTTGGTACAGCCAAGATCTTGCCTATGGAATGATTGTCCTCAGAATTAAGTGGCAACTTAATTGAGCCCTGTGGAATCACGATGCTGAACTATCCATGAACAAACAAGCCACTCTATAGAACATAACGGGATTATACTTGCCTTCAAAAGAGACGTATTTTCTCAACAGCCAATGAGTTTTAAGAACTTGCGCCTGGCCAACCTTTTTTTTGTTGAGCAGAACCAAATTATGGAATTTTGTGGGTTCACACTTTGCCCTTAAAATGTATTTCAGCCCTGCAGTGATTTAAATCTCTTCTGACAGGTTCTTTCCTCTGTATTATTTATACATGTCTGTAGTTAAGGGTTCTGAGCATCATAGCCCTCCAGCTTAACTGTGTTTCAGCCTTTTACTTTGGTTGGCTGCTTTTGAAGAGGAGATTTATACAGAACCCTACCGGCCATTCGATGAGGCCCCGACTTGACATCTAGCATACTGTTGACTCTTGGTTCAAGTGAATGAATAGAGAAGAGCTCAAGAAAAAGGGAGCATAGTTATACTGAAAACATCAAATCTCATTCTGAAGCATATCTGTGAAGGTTTTGACAATTGTCCAATGTGTACAGTGCTAATGAGCCTGTTATTATGAAGGATCCTGCACTGCTCATGAAGCTGTTATGAAACATACATGTCAGGTGTTATCAGTGCCAGTAGATCCCATTCAAATATAAGGTGTTGTAAACTATATGCATCAGAGAAACTCTATTGATACTTTTGTCAGCTGACAGTACAACACCACTCTAGTCTGCATACAGCTGACAGTACAACACCACTCTAGTCTGCATACAGTACAACACTACTCTAGTCTGCATACAGTACAACACCACTCTAGTCTGCATACAGTACAACACCACTCTAGTCAGCATACAGTACAACACCACTCTAGTCAGCATACAGAATAACACCACTCTAGTCTGTACAGCTGACAGTACAACACCACTCTAGTCTGCATACAGTACAACACCACTCTAGTCAGCATACAGTAGAACACCACTCTAGTCAGCATACAGTACAACACCACTATAGTCTGCATACAGAATAACACCACTCTAGTCTGCATACAGCTGACAGTACAACACCACTCTAGTCTGCATACAGAATAACACCCCTTTAGTATGTACAGCTGACAGTACAACACCACTCTAGTCTGCATACAGCTGACAGTACAACACCACTCTAGTCTGCATACAGTACAACACCACTCTAGTCTGCATACAGCTGACAGTACAACACCACTCTAGTCAGCATACAGTACAACACCACTCTAGTCTGCATACAGAATAACACCCCTCTAGTATGTACAGCTGACAGTACAACACCACTCTAGTCTGCATACAGCTGACAGTACAACACCACTCTAGTCTGCATACAGTACAACACCACTCTAGTCTGCATACAGCTGACAGTACAACACCACTCTAGTCAGCATACAGTACAACACCACTCTAGTCAGCATACAGTACAACACCACTAGTCTGCATACAGAATAACACCACTCTAGTCTGCATACAGCTGACAGTATAACACCACTCTAGTCTGCATACAGCTGACAGTACAACACCACTCTAGTCTGCATACAGCTGACAGTACAACACCACTCTAGTCAGCTGACAGTACAACACCACTCTAGTCTGTACAGCTGACAGTACAACACCACTCTAGTCTGCATACAGCTGATAGTATAACACCACTCTAGTCTGCATACAGCTGACAGTACAACACCACTCTAGTCAGCATACAGTACAACACCACTCTAGTCTGCATACAGCTGACAGTATAACACCACTCTAGTCTGCATACAGTACAACACCACTCTAGTCTGCATACAGCTGACAGTATAACACCACTCTAGTCTGCATACAGCTGACAGTACAACACCACTCTAGTCTGCATACAGCTGACAGTACAACACCACTCTAGTCAGCTGACAGTACAACACCACTCTAGTCTGTACAGCTGACAGTACAACACCACTCTAGTCTGCATACAGCTGATAGTATAACACCACTCTAGTCTGCATACAGCTGACAGTACAACACCACTCTAGTCAGCATACAGTACAACACCACTCTAGTCTGCATACAGCTGACAGTATAACACCACTCTAGTCTGCATACAGTACAACACCACTCTAGTCTGCATACAGCTGACAGTATAACACCACTCTAGTCTGCATACAGTACAACACCACTCTAGTCTGCATACAGCTGACAGTATAACACCACTCTAGTCTGCATACAGTACAACACCACTCTAGTCTGCATACAGCTGACAGTAGCAGGCCCACTGTGTTGACAGTAGCAGGCCCACTGTGTTGACAGTAGCAGGCCCACTGTGTTGACAGTAGCAGGCCCACTGTGTTGACAGTAGCAGGCCCACTGTGTTGACAGTAGCAGGCCCACTGTGTTGACAGTTGCAGGCCCACTGTGTTGACAGTAGCAGGCCTACTGTGTTGACAGTAGCAGGCCCACTGTGTTGACAGTAGCAGGCCCACTGTGTTGACAGTAGCAGGTTCACTGTGTTGACAGTAGCAGGCCCACTGTGTTGACAGTAGCAGGCCCAATGTGTTGACTTTAGCAGGCCCACTGTGTTAATTAACAGTAGCAGGCCCACTGTGTTAGTTGACAGTAGCAGGCCCACTGTGTTGACAGTAGCAGGTTCACTGTGTTGACAGTAGCAGGCCCACTGTGTTGACAGTAGCAGGCCCACTGTGTTGACAGTAGCAGGCCCACTGTGTTGACAGTAGCAGGCCCACTGTGTTAATTACCAGTAGCAGGCCCACTGTGCTGACAGTAGCAGGTTCACTGTGTTAATTAACAGTAGCAGGTATAAGAGAATATACCTTTTGGCTGTGATTATGAGCAGTTCTTCACTTGGGCAGGAGTTCACCGGAGCTGAGCAACGGCACCTCATATGTTCTACTGCTGGAGCTCCTGTCCCTCTTACAGAATATGAGTTCAAAAGTATTGTGGAGCTCCTGATCCCTAAATGTAAACAGTAACAGCACCCAACATGAATACCGGCAACTATTTCAGTCCACGTTAAAGCGCTGATTATGAGGAGCTTAGTATTTTAATGCAGTCTGACCTTTAGCAAATCTTTCACATATACAGGTAAAGGTTAAACAAGAGGTTAAATAAAACTTGTATTAAATACCAAAAAGACCAGTAGCAGTTAAATATGTAATCTATTCACTTCCTGAACATGGTGTGCTGCAATACGCGTTCTCTGCAAGAGCTCATCACCATAATACTGTAGACTTTACCATAACAGAGCTCATCACCATAATGCTGTAGACTTTACCATAACAGAGCTCATCACCATAATACTGTAGACTTTACCATAACAGAGCTCATCACCATAATGCTGTAGACTTTACCATAACAGAGCCTTTATACTTCGTATTTAGAAACAGAAAAAAAACATATATTTTTTCCCATTTTGTTTTATTTGATTGAAAACAAAGCATAGACTCCCCTCCTCTCAATGAAGGATTTATTTATTTGTTGTTCTGCCCCAATGCGATCGCAAAGTAGTCAAGACTGTCGATAAACGGTTTGGCTCCTGAGACCGCTTGGAAATAAATCTTAATCACCAAAGCTTTATTAAAAGTTAAAGTTTGAGAGGAGGAAAACAAGTGAGCCGACATTCCCTTTTTAATCTATGTATTGTAGGCAGGCCCACATTATTTTAGACCTGAGCGTCCCGTTTTGGACTAACATTGGAATTGGAGTTAATTCCAAAGCGATACATAAATGACTGTAAATACACAACCTGAAGTGGTGCTTAGACATACCATTATGTTAGGCTTGTTAAAATAGAGCCCTATGTACTATTCTAGAATAATCCACTAAATGGAACACATTATCAAAATGAATGCACGTCTGGAAGTAATGTGTTGGCATCGTATTTGCTGCAGTTAAAATTGTGATAACGCAATGACGGCTCGTCTTGTGTGTAAAATGTGTAAAATGTCAGTCATACAGTCTCTCAGCACCACTTATAACAACCCCCAAAACCTTTGACTCCAGGGAGAATCACATCATGACCAAACAAACCTAATTTGCTGTTCCAACTTACCCCTACTCTCTGCACCTCCATGAAGACGGCTCTTTGGAAGGACTTCTCCCACACGGCGAGGTCAGAGGTCATCTCCACACTGAAGGTGTGACTCTGGCCGTGGCCGACCAGGATACTGAAACAGAAAGGCTCTCCGTCCTGCAGATCCTCATCCTGCTGGAGACCAAGGTAGAACTTGGCCTGGATCCAACAGTCCTCCGTCACACATAGCTGCAACACATCCAAACATGACGCGTCATCCAGTTTTATTCACTGGAAGCTAAACTCCCAACTTGACTATGTGTAGATCTACACATAGACATGGTTCAAGTGATGTGCACATCATTTTCAATATTCCGGTAACATTTCGTGCTGGCATCTTATTCTGCATGTGAACGTTGAACATACCTTGTGAACCTTTAACAGAACCTCATAGAGGGTATACATAGTTTCAGCTTGTCCCCAGTCTGTTCCACTAACCTAAGGTGGGGGGGGGGACAAAAGTGTGTGCATTTTTTGTTTTTATAAATGTAATCATACAGTATCTTACAGGCATTGTGTTACGATACACTGAACCATAATAAACAAACATACAGTGGTTGATAAACAGCATTTGGAATCTCTGCATTAACTTATTAACCCAAATAACTCGGGAAGACAATGAATGACGAGGAAATCAATGGGAGGTTCATACAGGAGGACTCCTGAAGATGTAGAGCGAAGGGCCTCTCAATGCCAGGAACTTGAAGGTACTTGATGGACCAGCATCATTTTGAGGGTTTTCACACACCCAAGCCATGTGGACAATCTGCAGAAACAAGGTAATCCAATCTCTTGCAATTTTTTGGTTATTTGTAATGAAAATACATACTATGAGTGGATACGTCTTAGTTAAAGATAGTTATAGTTATAGATGTAGATAGTTATAGTTGTAGATAGTTATAGATGTAGATAGTTGTAGATGTAGATAGTTGTTGTAGATAGTTAATGTAGATGTAGATAATTATAGATGGTTATAGATGTAGATATTTATAGATAGTTATAGATAGTTATAGATGTAGATAGATGTAGATAGTTATAGATAGTTATAGATGTAGATAGTTATAGATAGTTATAGATGTAGATAGTTATAGATAGTTATAGATGTAGATAGTTATAGATGTAGATAGTTTTAAATGTAGATAGTTTTAAATGTAGATAGTTATAGATAGTTATAGATGTAGATATAAATGTATAGTTTTAAATGTAGATAGTTATAGATAGTTTTACATGTAGATAGATATAAATATAGATAGTTGTAGATGTAGATAGTTGTAGTTATAGATAGTTGTAGTTATAGATAGTTATAGATGTAGATAGCTGTAGTTATACATAGTTGTAGATGTAGATAGCTGTAGTTGTAGATAGTTAGTTATACATAGTTATAGCTGTAGTTGTAGATAGTTATAGATGTAGATAGTTATACATGTACATAGATAAATGTAGATAGTTATAGTTAATAATAGTTATTTATAAATGTAGAGTTAAATGTAGATAATTATAAATGTAGATAGTTTTAGATAGTTAGATAGATGTAGATAGATGTAGATAGATAGATAATAGATGTAGATAGATGTAGATAGTTATAGATGTAGATATAGATAGTTAGATAGATGTAGATAGTTATAGGTATAGATAGTTATAGGTATAGATAGTTATAGATGTAGATAGGTATAGATGTAGATAGGTATAGATAGTTATAGATGTAGATAGTTATAGGTGTAGATAGTTATAGGTATAGATAGTTATAGATGTAGATAGTTATAGGTATAGATAGTTATAGGTATAGATAGTTATAGATGTAGATATAGATGTAAATAGTTAAAGTTGAAGATAGTCGTAGCGCCTTGCGTGAGAACATACCTGATCATCCGGAGAGCAATATCTGTTAATCATTTTCATCTGTAAGAGGTGAAAACAATAAAGAAATGCATGTAATACATTATAAACCAGCTGCAATACATTACTGTCACATTATCAAACCCGATCTAATACATTACTGTCACATGGTCAAACCCGATCTAATACATTACTGTCACATGGTCAAACCAGCTGTAATGTAATTACTGTCCCATGGTCAAATCAACAACTAAAATCCTATTAAGCAAGCTGAAAGTCAGCTGCTATATCATATGAAGTCTCAATTGATGAACATGTCAGGGCCCAGAGGATGTCACAGTCTATTTATAGGTTGTTGGTCACCACAATAAAAGCCAAAAGAGTTCTGCTCCCCAAGCTCCTCTCACAATCACATCCTGATTGGACGTTTAGCAATCAGACTCCTTATCCATAATTAGGTGACGCACGGCTGAATTAAAAAAATAAAAAAAAACAGCTGTGTGGTTGTGCAGCTCAGAGCAGCATGGATGGATCTTTAGAGAGGCAGGCAGATAGATCATCAGTGTGCTAATCAAAAGGGGATCATGAAAATGAGATAGCTAAACACTAGCAAGCATGCGAGTATTAATGATGGATTACTACAAGGCATTAATTCATTATGCCCATGGACACCTCTTTCTATAAGAGAGGGAGAGGAGCGTTATGATAGTAATGATATTCTAATAGGAATATGGGGGATTTAAATATTCTAATACCACTCGGCTCTCGGCACAAATCTTCTGTTGAGTAACTTGTGTGCATCTCAGGGTAGTGTTTGGCCCTCGGGAAATTGCACAACAACAGCTCCCAGCGTGGCAGACACCCGCACCTCTACAAAACCTGCCTTCAGAATGTCTTCACACCCCCTTGACTTTTTACACATTTTGTTTTGTATCAGCCTGAATTTCAAATAGATTACATTGAGATGTTGTGTCACTGGTCTTCACACAATACCACATAATGTTATTAAAGTGGAATTATGTATTTTTACAAATTAATTTAAAAAAAATGAAAAGTTGAAATGTCTTGAGTCAATAAGTATTCAACACTTTTGTTATGGCTAGCCTAAATAGGTTTGTTATGGCTAGCCTAAATAGGTTTGTTATGGCTAGCCTAAATAGGTTTGTTATGGCTAGCCTAAATAGGTTTGTTATGGCTAGCCTAAATAGGTTTGTTATGGCTAGCCTAAATAGGTTTGTTATGGCTAGCCTAAATAGGTTTGTTATGGCTAGCCTAAATAGGTTTGTTATGGCTAGCCTAAATAGGTTTGTTATGGCTAGCCTAAATAGGTTTGTTATGGCTAGCCTAAATAGGTTTGTTATGGCTAGCCTAAATAGGTTTGTTATGGCTAGCCTAAAAAAATTCCTTAACAAGTCATATAATAAGTTGCATGGACATGATTTCTGAATGGCTCATCTCTGTACCCCACACATACAATTATCTGTAAGATCCCTCAGTCGAACAGTGAATTTCAAACAAAGATTCAACCACAAAGACTAGAGAGGTTTTCCAATGCCTCGCAACGAAGGGCACCTATTGGTAGAATGGTAAAATATTTAAAAAAGCAGACACTGAATAAGCATTTGAGCATGGTGAAGTTATTAATTACACCTTGGATGGTGTATCAATAGACCCAGTCACTACAAAGACACAGGCGTCCTTCCTGACTCAGTGCCTGAGAGGAAGGAAACAGCTCAGGGATTTCACCATGAGGCCAATGGTGACTTTAAAACAGCTAAGAGTTTAATGGCTGTGATAGGAGAAAACTGAGGATGTATCAACAACATCGTAGTTGCTCCACAATACTAACCTAATTGACAAAGTGAAAAGATGGAAGCCTGTACAGAATATTCTAAAACATGCATCCTGTTTGCAACAAGGCACTCAATTAATACTGCTTTTTGTCCTGAATACAAAGTGCTATGGTTCAGTCTGCTTTCCAACAGACACTGGGAGATGAATTCACCTTTCAGCAGGACAATAACCTAAAACACAAGGTCAAATCTACACGGGAGTTGTTTACCAAGAAGACATTGAATGTTCCTGAGTGGCCTAGTTACAGTTTTGACTTAAATTGGCTTGAAAATGGCTGTCTAGCAATGACATAATCATGTGGAAATATTGCACAATCCAGGTGTGCAAAGCTCTTAAGAGAATTACCCAGAAACACTCACAACTGTATTCGCTGCCAAAGGTGATTCTAACATGTATTGACTCATGGGAGTCAATACTGATGTAAATTAGATATCTCCGTATTTCCTTTTCAATACATTTGCAAACATTTCTAAAAACATGTTTTCACATTGTCATTATGGGATACTGTGTGTAGTAGATTGGTGAGAGAAAAAAATGATATTTAATCAATTTTCAATTCAGGCTGTAACACAACAAGATGTGGAATAAGTCAAGGGGTCTGAATACTTTCTGAAGGCACTGTGTCTGTCTGTCTGTCTGTCTGTCTGTCTGTCTGTCTCTCAGCGCTGTTGGGTTAAAAGCGTATCGTCACATTTCGGTAGGATTTTGTGTGCAATTGACCAATAAAGTAATTTTAACCTCTTAATCATATCAATTCAATCTGTGTTTAAAAAAATATATATGATGTACCTGTTAATACTGTAGACTTACATTCTCCAGTGTCAAATCACTGATATTGGTTGCTATTGCTTGAAGCCAGTCAATGCTTTCTGCTGCAGTGCAAAATTGTAGAATATTGGTGCTCGTTCCATCTAAGGCGCAGACTTCAAAGCTGTTCGACCTGGAGGGGGGTATGAACGCTCAGGTTATAGAAGTACAGTAGGTTGAAAGCCCTTCTTGAACTAATGTGGTCAGAGGGGGAAAAGCTATTACCAAGCTGTTCTTTCACTGAAGTTAGGTCAGGCAGTGCTCCGGTGCAAATGAACATCACAGTTCCACTGCATTCACTAACCATAGTGCCTCTTGAACAGATTTCACATTCGGTAGTGTTAGTCTTTATTTTTGACTGATCTTTACAGCGTTCTCCACACATTCTGTAGCGTTAGTCTTTATTTTGACTGATCTTTACAGCGTTCTCCACACATTCTGTAGTGTTAGTCTTTATTTTGACTGATCTTTACAGCGTTCTCCACACATTCTGTAGTGTTAGTCTTTATTTTGACTGATCATTACAGCGTTCTCCACACATTCTGTAGTGTTAGTCTTTATTTTGACTGATCTTTACAGCGTTCTCCACACATTCTGTAGTGTTAGTCTTTATTTTGACTGATCTTTACAGCGTTCTCCACACATTCTGTAGTGTTAGTCTTTATTTTGACTGATCATTACAGCGTTCTCCACACATTCTGAAGTGTTAGTCTTTATTTTGACTGATCTTTACAGCGTTCTCCACACATTCTGTAGTGTTAGTCTTTATTTTGACTGATCATTACAGCGTTCTCCACACATTCTGTAGTGTTAGTCTTTATTTTGACTGATCTTTACAGCGTTCTCCACACATTCTGTAGTGTTAGTCTTTATTTTGACTGATCATTACAGCGTTCTCCACACATTCTGTAGTGTTAGTCTTTATTTTGACTGATCTTTACAACGTTCTCCACACATTCTGAAGCGTTAGTCTTTATTTTGACTGATCTTTACAGCGTTCTCCACACATTCTGTAGTGTTAGTCTTTATTTTGACTGATCATTACAGCGTTCTCCACACATTCTGAAGCGTTAGTCTTTATTTTGACTGATCTTTACAGCGTTCTCCACACATTCTGTAGTGTTAGTCTTTATTTTGACTGATCTTTACAGCGTTCTCCACACATTATGAAGCATTAGCTCTTATTTTGACTGATATTTCCAACGCACTCCACATTTTTTTAGAGAACGAAGAGTATAGAGAAAGAAAAAAAATTGTTACTTTGAAATATAATTCTCAGATATTTGATCGCACATCGTGTCCAGATGTCTCTATTGAGGCTTTAATCAAATGCAAGTGATATGTTTTATTTATTTTTACTGTAGTTGAAGGAAACAGGGGAAACATATGGTGCTGGAAAAAGGTAATAAACTTGTTATCCCACATGAGAAACAAGTAGGAGAAAATGCCCTTTGAAAGATTTTCATGAGATTGTTGCACTTCCTAGAGAGCTCTTCTGTGTTTACACCTATTCAGCATAGTTTACACCCTCTTAAGCCTTAGCCCCACCCACCCACACATGTAAACACGTGAGTCAGCATGGCAATGTCCTCCAGAGAGTATTTTCTCTACTAAAACACAGCTAAATTCAGAGCAGCAATGTTTTTGACACCTCTAGTAACACTTTTGCAGTTGTCCAAAGCTATATCTTTCCAAAAATCTGTGGTAGCAAATATTATCGATATACTGACAAGGAAAGCCCCCCATTCTTTTATAAACAGAATCCTGTGACATGACAGGCCAATCAGGACTCATCTCAAGGCATGTCCAACCTCCCAATTATCTCAGCCAATCATGACTAGCCAGGAAGGATCCTTTCTTTCTCCCTGTCTACTGTAGCTCAGTGCTTTCTCCTTGGCTAAACTAGGCTCATAAATTCAACATTTTTATTAATATTTATAGATTATATATCAGTTTGTAATTAAGACGCATTAAAGTTTAAGAAGGCATTTCTGAAGAATGTATATATTTACGGCCCAACAGTGAAGTACGGACCTGGCGTCAAATGCCTCATATCCTGTAACCGGTCACATATGTAATTGCTACAGCACATCCAAATTACTTCAGGAGCAAGTTTTAAAAAAACAACAGAACACCAAGACAATTACAAATGAAAGTTACATTATCTTTTGTTGCATGTCACAGATAACACTGCCACTGTAAAATGGCGTACAGATGTACAGAATACCTTTCATCACGTATATTTAATGTGATGCTTTTTGACATATCATTTTTTTGTGCATTTGAAATATGCTCAAGATAAATTAAACTTAGAGACAGCTGTCCAAAATATTCAACAGAAATAGCATTGAACATGACAACGGCGCCAAATCAGTTTTTCCTCTGATGGTGAGGCAATCGCATTTATCACTTAGATCTTATAAAAGTGTCAAATATTAAGCAAATTGTCCAAAGGCTGGGATGAAGTGTTGGACACCAAGCAGTGCTCATGTTCTGTATGGGAATGTTGAGAAACATGAGAATGTTCTGTAGGGGAATGTTGAGAAACATGAGAATGTTCTGTAGGGGAATGTTGAGAAACATGAGAATGTTCTGTAGGGGAATGTTGAGAAACATGAGGGGAATGTTCTGTAGGGGAATGTTGAGAAACATGAGGGGAATGTTCTGTAGGGGAATGTTGAGAAACATGAGGGGAATGTTCTGTAGGGGAATGTTGAGAAACATGAGGGGAATGTTTTGTAGGGTAATGTTGAGAAACATGAGGAGAATGTTCTGTCGGGGAATGTTGAGAAACACGAGGGGAATGTTCTGTGGGGGAATGTTGAGAAACATGAGGGGAATGTTCTGTAGGGGAATGTTGAGAAACATGAGGGGAATGTTCTGTAGGGGAATGTTGAGAAACATGAGGGGAATGTTTTGTAGGGTAATGTTGAGAAACATGAGGAGAATGTTCTGTCGGGGAATGTTGAGAAACATGAGGGGAATGTTCTGTGGGGGAATGTTGAGAAACATGAGGAGAATGTTCTGTCGGGAATGTTGAGAAACATGAGGGGAGTGTTCTGTAGGGGAATGTTGAGAAACATGAGGAGAATGTTCTGTAGGGGAATGTTGAGAAACATGAGGGGAATGTTGAGAAACATGAGGAGAATGTTGAGAGACATGAGGAGAATGTTCTGTAGGGGAATGTTGAGAAACATGAGAATGTTCTGTAGGGGAATGTTGAGAAACATGAGAATGTTCTGTAGGGGAATGTTGAGAAACATTAGGGGAATGTTCTGTAGGGGAATATTGAGAAACATGAGGGGAATGTTCTGTAGGGGAATGTTGAGAAACATGAGGAGAATGTTCTGTAGGGGAATGTTGAGAAACATGAGGAGAATGTTCTGTTGGGGAATGTTGAGAAACATGAGGGGAATGTTGAGAAACATGAGGGGAATGTTCTGTAGGGGAATGTTGAGAAACATGAGGAGAATGTTCTGTAGGGGAATGTTGAGAAACATGAGGAGAATGTTCTGTTGGGGAATGTTGAGAAACATGAGGGGAATGTTGAGAAACATGAGGGGAATGTTCTGTAGGGGAATGTTGAGAAACATGAGGAGAATGTTCTGTTGGGGAATGTTGAGAAACATGAGGGGAATGTTGAGAAACATGAGGGGAATGTTCTGTAGGGGAATGTTGAGAAACATGAGGAGAATGTTCTGTAGGGGAATGTTGAGAAACATGAGGGGAATGTTGAGAAACACGAGGAGAATGTTGAGAAACATGAGGAGAATGTTCTGTAGGAGAATGTTGAGAAACATGAGGGGAATGTTCTGTAGGGGAATGTTGAGAAACATGAGGGGAATGTTCTGTAGGAGAATGTTGAGAAACATGAGGGGAATGGTCTGTAGGGGAAGTTTGAGAAACATTAGAATGTTCTGTACGGGAATGTTGAGAAACATTAGGGGAATGTTCTGTAGGGGAATGTTGAGAAACATGAGGGGAATGTTCTGTAGGGGAATGTTGAGAAACATGAGGGGAATGTTCTGTAGGGGAATGTTGAGAAACATGAGGAGAATGTTCTGTCTGGGAATGTTGAGAAACATGAGGGGAATGTTCTGTAGGGGAATGTTGAGAAACATGAGAATGTTCTGAAGGAGAATGTTGAGAAACACAAGGAGAATGTTGATAAACATGAGGAGAATGTTGAGAAACATGAGGAGAATGTTCTGTAGGAGAATGTTGAGAAACATGAGGAGAATGAAGAGCATGATGAATGCACTGCAATCAACGTTTGAAATAACAAGAGCTTGTACCCACTCTCCCTGCCACTCAGACAAATCCGGGTTACAATGTTACAAATTACAAAGGGCTGGCTCTTAGTAAATCTTTTTGGGAACCTTGATTCTTAGGTTGAAATGGCCCATAAAACTCTACAATGCATAAGTCAATGGGCTTGTTATAATTCTTTGTTCCACGGAGTGGTGGTGACCCATTGGTGAGTCAGATGCAATTCTGAGGGATTCTCAATTGTAAAGTTAAGTATAAATCTTCTCGGTGTGTAGGGCAGGGTGCACAGATAAATTCCCCTGTATAAATTCCCACTGGAAACAAGTAGTGAGAATATATATCAAGAGTGTGATTATGATATACCACATAGCCCTTTCGAGATAACATTATTTCAAGGAATGCAAGCTCAGTGATGGATACAGTATAGCTATACCCTGCCTGCTTGACCCGTTTCTGAGATTGCCTGGAGAGTGGAATGTTCTGCCTCAACTATCAGCACATTGCAGCGTGGTCTCTCTAACACCCAGACTGTCTCTGTGAGTGACAGAGCACAATAAAAATTATTTTAGTCCACAGTGTTCCATTCTTGTTGAGAATTGAGGAGTACACTGAGGAAAAAGAACAGCAAGGGGGGACAGGATGAACTAAGAGCTCAGTAATGAATAGGTTCATCCAAAAGGTGGTCACCCAGGAGAAAAATTGCCTGGAATACACGGTCAGCTCCAAGAAGAACTGCAGGAGTCTCTGTTAAAGATAACCACATGTCCTGAAGTGGAACAAATAGGGCTCTTGGTTGACTAGTGTAGGCCATCATTGTAAATAAGATTTTGTTCTAATTAACTGACTTGCCTAGTTAAATAAAGGTTAAATAAAAAATTAAAAAATAGAGAGTATATTGAGATAAATATAAAACCTAGTGGACACCCAGGGTAACAGTTGCCAGGAATATGCAGTGAAATCCATGAGGAAAAAGATGGAGACCTGTGATACCAATCCAGGAAGAAGAAGGAGAGCTGTGATACCAATCCAAGAAGAAGAAAAATAAGGATATCTGTGATACTAATCCAAGAAGAAGAAGAAGAAGGAGACCTGTGATACCAAACCAAGAAGAAGAAAAATAAGGATAGCTGTGATACTAATCCAAGAAGAAGATGGAGACCTGTGATACCAATCCAAGAAGAAAAAAAATAAGGATAGCTGTGATACTAATCCAAGATGAAGATGGAGACCTGTGATACCAATCCAAGAAGAAGAAAAATAAGGATAGCTGTGATACTAATCCAAGATGAAGATGGAGACCTGTGATACCAATCCAAGAAGAAGGAGAGCTGTGATACTAATCCAAGAAGAAGAAAGGGGATAGCTGTGATACTAATCCAAGAAGAAGGATAGCTGTGATACTAATCCAAGAAGAAGAAAGGGGATAGCTGTGATACTAATCCAAGAAGAAGGATAGCTGTGATACTGATCCAAGAGGAAGAAGATGGAGAGCGGTGATAGTAATCCAAGAAGTAGAAGGATAGCTGTGATACTAATCCAAGAGGACGAAAGATAGCTGTGATAATAATCCAAGACGAAGATGGATAGATGTGATACAAATCCAATAAGAAGGATAGGTGTGATACTAATCCAAGAAGGAGAGCTGTGATACTAATCCAATAAGAAGAAGAAGGAGAGCTGTGATACTAATCCAAGAAGGAGAGCTGTGATACTAATCCAAGAAGAAGAAGAAGGAGAGCTGTGATACTAATCCAAGAGGAAGGAGGAGACCTGTGATACTAATCCAAGAAGAAGAAGGATAGCTGTGATACTAATCCAAGAGGAAGAAAATGGATAGCTGTGATACTAATCCAAGAAGAAGAAAAGGGATAGCTATGATACTAATCCAAGAGGAAGAAGAAGGATAGCTGTGATACTAATCCAAGAGGAAGAAGAAGGATAGCTGTGATACTAATCCAAGAGGAAGAAAATGGATAGCTGTGATACTAATCCAAGAGGAAGAAGAAGGATAGCTGTGATACTAATCCAAGAAGAAGAAGAAGGATAGCTGTGATACTAATCCAAGAAGAAGAAGAAGGATAGCTGTGATACTAATCCAAGAGGAAGAAGAAGGATAGCTGTGATACTAATCCAAGAGGAAGAAGAAGGATAGCTGTGATACTAATCCAAGAAGAAGAAAAGGGATAGCTATGATACTAATCCAAGAGGAAGAAGAAGGATAGCTGTGATACTAATCCAAGAGGAAGAAGAAGGATAGCTGTGATACTAATCCAAGAAGAAGAAGAAGGATAGCTGTGATACTAATCCAAGAGGAAGAAGAAGGATAGCTGTGATACTAATCCAAGAAGAAGAAAAGGGATAGCTATGATACTAATCCAAGAGGAAGAAAAGGGATAGCTGTGATACTAATCCAAGAAGAAGAAAAGGGATAGCTGTGATACTAATCCAAGAAGAAGAAAAGGGATAGCTGTGATACTAATCCAAGAAGAAGAAAAGGGATAGCTGTGATACTAATCCAAGAAGAAGAAAGGGGATAGCTGTGATACTAATCCAAGAAGAAGGAGAGCTGTGATAGTAATCCAAGAAGAAGAAGAAGGATAGCTGTGATACTGATCCAAGAAGTAGAAGGATAGCTGTGATAATAATCCAAGAGGAAGATGGATAGATGTGATACAAATTTAATAAGAAGGATAGGTGTGATACTAATCAAAGAAGAATAAAGGGGATAGCTGTGATACTAATCCAAGAAGAAGAAAGGGGATAGCTGTGATACTAATCCAAGAAGAAGATGGAATATATATGAAACTAATCCAAGAGAAAGAATATGGATAGATGTGAAACTAATCCAAGAGGAAGAATATGGATAGATGTGAAACTAATCCAAGAGGAAGAATATGGATAGATGTGAAACTAATCCAAGAGGAAGAATATGGATAGATGTGAAACTAATCCAAGAAGAAGATGGATAGATGTGAAACTAATCCAAGAGGAAGAATATGGATAGATGTGAAACTAATCCAAGAAGAAGATGGATAGATGTGAAACTAATCCAAGAGAAAGAATATGGATAGATGTGAAACTAATCCAAGAGGAAGAATATGGATAGATGTGAAACTAATCCAAGAGGAAGAATATGGATAGATGTGAAACTAATCCAAGAGGAAGAATATGGATAGATGTGAAACTAATCCAAGAGGAAGAATATGGATAGATGTGAAACTAATCCAAGAGGAAGAATATGGATAGATGTGAAACTAATCCAAGAAGAATATGGATAGATGTGAAACTAATCCAAGAGGAAGAATATGGATAGATGTGAAACTAATCCAAGAGGAAGAATATGGATAGATGTGAAACTAATCCAAGAGGAAGAATATGGATAGATGTGAAACTAATCCAAGAGGAAGAATATGGATAGATGTGATACTAATCCAAGAAGAAGGAAAATAAGGATAGTTGTGATACTAATCCAAGAGGAAGATGGATAGATGTGATACTAATCCAAGAGAAAGAATGATAGCTGTGATACTAATCCAAGAGGAAGATGGATAGCTGTGATACTAATCCAAGAAGAAGAAAAATAAGGATAGTTGTGATACTAATCCAAGAAGAAGAAGGATAGCTGTGATACTAATCCAAGAAGAAGAAAAATAAGGATAGTTGTGATACTAATCCAAGAAGAAGAAGGATAGCTGTGATACCAATCCAAGAAGAAGAAAGGGGATAGCTGTGATACTAATCCAAGAAGAAGGAGAGCTGTGATACCAATCCAAGAAGAAGAAAGGGGATAGCTGTGATACTAATCCAAGAAGAAGAAAAGGGATAGTTGTGATACTAATCCAAGAAGAAGAAAATGGATAGTTGTGATACTAATCCAAGAAGTAGAAAATTGATAGTTTGGGAAATAGAAATAGAACCACGCCGTAGGGCACTCAACTTCAGCATCTGTAATGTGAGAGATCTGTACTCAACTTCAGCATATGTAATGTGAGAGATCTGTACTCAACTTCAGCATATGTAATGTGAGAGATCTGTACTCAACTTCAGCATCTATAATGTCTTCACTATTATTCTACAATGTAGAAAAGAGTAAAAATAAAGAAAAACAAACTGAATGAGTAGGTGTGTCAACTTTTGACTGGTACTGTAGATTATAGGGATAATGACGTAGATGGTGGGGATAATGAAGTAGATGGTGGGGATAATGATTTAGATGGTGGGGATAATGACGTAGATGGTGGGGATAATTATGTAGATGGTGGGGATAATGACAAATGGTGGGCATAGTGACGTAGATGGTGGGGATAATGACAGATGGTGGGCATAGTGACGTAGATGGTGGGGATAATGACAGATGGTGGGCATAGTGACGTAGATGGTGGGGATAATGATGTAGATGGTGGGCATAGTGACGTAGATGGTGGGGATAATGATGTAGCTGGTGGGCATAATGACAGATGGTGGGGATAATGATGTAGATGGTGGGGACAATGACAGAGGGTGGGGATAATGATGTAGATGGTGGGGATAATGACAGATGGTGGGCAAAATGACAGATGGTGGGGATAATGATGGAGATGGTGGAGATGGTGGAGAAAATGAAGTAGATGGTGGGGATAATGACAGATGGTGGGGATAATGAAGTAGATGGTGGGGATAATGAAGTGGATGGTGAGCATATTGACGTAGATGGTGGCGATAATGATGTAGACAGTGAGCATAATGAAGTAGATGGTGGCGATAATGATGTAGACAATAATGATGTAGACAGTGAGCATAATGACGTAGATGATGAGGATAATAACATTAATAGTGGGGATAATGATGTAGACAGTGAGCATAATGAAGTAGATGGTGGGGATAATGATGTAGACAGTGAGCATAATGAAGTAGATGGTGGGGATAATAACGCTAATAGTGGGGATAATGATGTAGACGGTGAGCATAATGAAGTAGATGGTGGGGAAAATGATGTAGACAGTGAGCATAATGACGTAGATGATCAGGATAATAACGTTAATAGTGGGGATAATGATGTAGACAGTGAGCATAATGACGTAGATGATGAGGATAATGATGTAGACAGTGAGCATTATGACGTAGATGATGGGGATAATAACGTTAATAGTGGGGATAATGATGTAGACAGTGAGCATAATGAAGTAGATGGTGGCGATAATGATGTAGACAGTGAGCATAATGACGTAGATGGTGGCGATAATGATGTAGACAGTGAGCATATTGACGTAGATGGTGGCGATAATGATGTAGACAGTGAGCATAATGACGTAGATGATGAGGATAATAACGTTAATAGTGGGGATAATGATGTAGACAGTGAGCATAATGACGTAGATGATGAGGATAATAACGTTAATAGTGGGGATAATGATGTAGACAGTGAGCATTATGACGTAGATGTTGAGGATAATAACGTTAATAGTGAGCATAATGACATAGATGATGAGGATAATAACATTAATAGTGGGAATAATGATGTAGACAGTGAGCATAATGATGTAGATGATGAGGATAATGATGTAGACAGTGAGCATAATGACGTAGATGATGAGGATAATGATGTAGACAGTGAGCATAATGATGTAGATGATGAGGATAATGATGTAGACAGTGAGCATAATGACGCAGATGATGAGGATAATGATGTAGACAGTGAGCATAATGACGTAGATGATGAGGATAATGATGTAGACAGTGAGCATAATGACATAGATGATGAGGATAATAATGTTAATAGTGGGGATAATGATGTAGACAGTGAGCATAATGATGTAGATGATGAGGATAATGATGTAGACAGTGAGCATAATGACGTAGATGATGAGGATAATGATGTAGACAGTGAGCATAATGACGTAGATGATGAGGATAATGATGTAGACAGTGAGCATAATGACGTAGATGATGAGGATAATAATGTTAATAGTGGGGATAATGATGTAGACAGTGAGCATAATGACGTAGGTGATGAGGATAATAACCTTAATAGTGTGGATAATGATGTAGACAGAAAGAAAGATCTTGTTCACAGATGACTCATGTTTACATACACATCCTGGTCAAAACTTTATTCAAAGTTAGTTAGTGCCATGTTGTCATCTCCAAAAACACTAATAAGGTCTCATCCTTAATTAGATAGAACTCATCAAATGGAATATAATAAATCTTCCCATTAATATGCTGAAGCAGTGCCTTCATATAAATATTTTTTAGTGCCAGATAATTACTTCTTATAAAATAAATCCACTCAATATTGTCTTCATTAATTAAGCCTGAAAAGTGTGATTATGGGTATCAATAATACATTTAAAAAAAAACATGTTTAAAGAGCACTTTCACTCTTTTCATATATTTTTAGTTTTATTTAGAATTCACAGAATCAAGGACCATAATGCATCATTTGGTATCATGTCGTGACAAACAGCGATAATGTATTTCAGTTATAAGTAACAAAGATATCCATTGATTACTTCTTTGTTTATTTCTAAAATAACAGCTCCATTTGGGGCTCTAGAGGACTGCCATATCTCTTACATCACTTCCTCGGTTCCTGCCTTTCTAGGGGAGTTTTTCCTAGCCACCGTGCTTCTACATATGCATTACTTGCTGTTTAGGGTTTTTTAGGCTGGGTTTCTGTACAGCACTTTGTGACATTTTCTGATGTAAAAAAAGGGCTTTATTGAATTTGATTGATTATCTAGCAGAAAAAGGAAGGAGAATAACATTTGTTGGGATTTCCTGCATTCATTTGATGTCGTTTAAATCTCTAGAAGAACCAATTCAGTGTGTTAAAGTCAAACCTTCCTATCATGCTTCACTGTCTGGGCCCTGCTGCATCGCTGACCTTGTATGCAAGGGGATAGATATGGGAGTGAACACCCTCTCACCTAAATGAAAAGTGCTTGTAAAACCAACAGAAACTGTGCGCCTCAGAGGTGAATTACATCACACGGGATTACCTTACCTCAATTTAGCCGTTACGGCTTTGTATCTGGAGACTCGGGCCATCAACAAGGGTAGGGACACTGCATCCAGCCAGCGCTTCTCGTACTTTGGTTCAATAGCCGAGGGTTTGGAGGGCGAGGATGGAGCCTATGTGGGTCAGATGAAGAAGGCAGTGAGGGTCTCCTCTCATTCACTGGCTGGGTCACTTTGATCATTGTACATTCAAAGGGCCTTCTAAAAACAACATCCTTCTTTCAGTCCATTTTGCACTCGAAAGGATGATTACCCTATTCATTATTAGTGATTAGTGATCACTTATGGTAACCTAGTGAGCACATCTTTAACTTACAATGTCGTTTGGATTTCACAATGGCATTTACCCATTTGCCAATCGTAGTACCTGGCACATGTTGTTGAACAAATAATTTGCTTTCCCTCTGACCTAAGGCCTATAAACCAATCATGGCTACTTTCCACAGCAAACGATTCTTCCTTGTTCAGTTTATGTAGAGACGCTCAATAATTACACTCGACTATACTTTGAAAGTTGAGTGGTAGAGATGACAGGAAATGTAATACTATCTGTCATCGCGGACTAGAGGGACAAGGTCTCTGCTTACACCTAGGACGTGGGGAACCCAAAAGCTAAGCTGCCACGCTTGTCCTTCGTAGAATTCCCTCTTCTATAGCTTGTGATATTTCAGGAGGCAAAAAACAAACAAAAAAACAAAGCGTCATTATTTGGAGGCATGTAAATGAATCAATAGGAAGACCTCCTGGGAGGCAATGAAAGGGAAACAATGTCAATCATTGCAATGCTGACGGCACCTAGAAGAGATGACAAGCTTAGAGAATTATAAAATCACCTGCAGGCAGGAAAACAAGAATGCTAAAAGAAGGGGGAAAACTGTCTGGGATAATCATTTTTTGTTTGTTTGTGTGAACTAAGCAATTACAGAGCAGCATTTTTTCCCCACCAGTTTCAGCTACATTCATCAGTTGCAGGGAGAACGAGGTTTAAAAAAGCCACTCCACCATGGGATTCAGTATCTAGTCTACATGGTGCACGGTTGTTGACTGCTATTATCATTTGTCCAGAGGAAACCAAACAAGCTAAAACATGTCATCTATGTCCTGCTTCCTCACTAAGGAAAACACCAGAGGATGCATAATTGAACACTCCTGATACTCTACAATCCAGTGATCCAAACGTGATGTGAGCAGTTTGTTGTGGCTTCAAGGCAGCTTTTCCTATTGCATATTTTTCAACTCGGGAGAGTATTTTTGTTGTTGTTGTTGTGTGTGTGTGAGGAAACTGCCCAGCTAATTGTGTTTGTCAGCCACCTGACCTCAGCATTTACTGTAGAGAACCCAGCCACCTGACCTCAGCATTTACTGTAGAGAACCCAGCCAGCTGACCCATTGTGATAAACCAGCCAGCTGACCCATTGTGATATCCCAGCCAGCCAGCTGACCCATTGTGATAAACCAGCCAGCCAGCTGACCCATTGTGATAACCCAGCCAGCTGACCCATTGTGATAACCCAGCCAGCCAGCTGACCCATTGTGATATCCCAGCCAGCCAGCTGACCCATTGTGATATCCCAGCCAGCCAGCTGACCCATTGTGATATCCCAGCCAGCCAGCTGACCCATTGTGATATCCCAGCCAGCCAGCTGACCCATTATGATATCCCAGCCAGCCAGCTGACCCATTGTGATAACCCAGCCAGCTGACCCATTGTGATAACCCAGCCAGCTGACCCATTATGATATCCCAGCCAGCCAGCTGACCCATTGTGTCACATTAAGTGAAACCTGACTTGTTTATGCGTAGGTAGTATATTATCCCACAGGTGAAAACAGTATGTGAATAATATGAGAATACAGTGATAATGCAGTCCACAGAGCTCAGTGCTCCAGGATCGTCTAGCTGAATTATAACAACACACTGAACAGATACAGGGATAAATCTCCCTCTGATATCCAGCCTGCTCATGCCAAATATTTAACGTTCAAAGACTATCAGGGAATGAAGTATTTTTGTGAATTGAATCAGCTGCACTCATTGATCATTGAACAAAAAAAAGTATGTTCAGTGATAACCCAGCCAGCTGACCCATTATGATATCCCAGCCAGCTGACCCATTATGATATCCCAGCCAGCTGACCCATTATGATATCCCAGCCAACTGACCCATTATGATATCCCAGCCAGCTGACCCATTATGATATCCCAGCCAACTGACCCATTATGATATCCCAGCCAGCTGACCCATTATGATATCCCAGCCAGCTGACCTATTATGATATCCCAGCCAGCTGACCCATTATGATATCCCAGCCAGCTGACCCATTATGATAACCCAGCCAGCTGACACATTATGATATCCCAGCCAGCTGACACATTGTGATAACCCAGCCAGCTGACCCATTATGATATCCCAGCCAGCTGACACATTATGATAACCCAGCCAGCTGACCCATTATGATATCCCAGCCAGCTGACACATTATGATAACCCAGCCAGCTGACACATTATGATAACCCAGCCAGCTGACCCATTATGATATCCCAGCCAGCTGACCCATTATGATATCCCAGCCAGCTGACCCATTATGATAACCCAGCCAGCTGACCCATTATGATATCCCAGCCAGCTGACACATTATGATAACCCAGCCAGCTGACCCATTATGATATCCCAGCCAGCTGACCCATTATGATATCCCAGCCAGCTGACCCATTATGATATCCCAGCCAGCTGACCCATTATGATATCCCAGCCAGCTGACACATTATGATAACCCAGCCAGCTGACCCATTATGATAACCCAGCCAGCTGACCCATTATGATAACCCAGCCAGCTGACCCATTGTGATAACCCAGCCAGCTGACCCATTATGATATCCCAGCCAGCTGACACATTATGATAACCCAGCCAGCTGACCCATTATGATATCCCAGCCAGCTGACCCATTATGATAACCCAGCCAGCTGACCCATTATGATATCCCAGCCAGCTGACCCATTATGATATCCCAGCCAGCTGACCCATTATGATATCCCAGCCAGCTGACCCATTATGATATCCCAGCCAGCTGACCCATTGTGATATCCCAGCCAGCTGACCCATTATGATATCCCAGCCAGCCAGCTGACCCATTGTGATAACCCAGCCAGCTGACCCATTATGATATCCCAGCCAGCTGACACATTGTGATAACCCAGCCAGCTGACCCATTGTGATAACCCAGCCAGCCAGCTGACCCATTATGATAACCCAGCCAGCTGACCCATTATGATATCCCAGCCAGCCAGCTGACCCATTGTGATAACCCAGCCAGCTGACCCATTATGATATCCCAGCCAGCCAGCTGACCCATTGTGATAACCCAGCCAGCTGACCCATTATGATATCCCAGCCAGCCAGCTGACCCATTGTGATAACACAGCCAGCTGACACATTGTGATAACCCAGCCAGCTGACCCATTGTGATAACCCAGCCAGCCAGCTGACCCATTATGATAACCCAGCCAGCTGACCCATTATGATATCCCAGCCAGCCAGCTGACCCATTGTGATAACACAGCCAGCTGACCCATTATGATATCCCAGCCAGCCAGCTGACCCATTGTGATAACACAGCCAGCTGACACATTGTGATAACCCAGCCAGCCAGCTGACCCATTGTGATAACCCAGCCAGCTGACCCATTATGATATCCCAGCCAGCCAGCTGACCCATTGTGATAACACAGCCAGCTGACACATTGTGATAACCCAGCCAGCTGACCCATTTTGATAACCCAGCCAGCCAGCTGACCCATTATGATAACCCAGCCAGCTGACCCATTATGATATCCATACTGATGCTAACAAAACATGAATATGTAGAATATGTGGCCTTTGTAAGAATGTTAATCTGCATGGAATGCAATGTATATGCTGGAAAAAGACTATGTTTTAGGGCATTCAGATCACTGTGATGTAGGATGGTAAAATCAGGATTTGGCAAAGCAATGCTGCATTTTTCCCTTAGATAATGATTTACGTGTACTGTATATTTACATTAAGATATTTAAGCAGCTACTTATTTGTGTAACATGTACCAACAGTCTCGGTTTCAATACTACGCTCAGGTTCCACCTACTAGCAGATGTTATTGCTGGCAGGCACACCCCGATCTGTTTCACCTGTCTTGTGCATGTCTCCACCCCCCCATTCCCCCATCTCCTATTTTTCCCCATTATCCTTTGTGTATTTATACCTGCGTTTTCTGTTTGTCTGTTGACAGTTCGTCTTGTTTTGTCAGGTCTTACCAGCGTATTTCCTGTTTTCTCCTGTTCTCAAGGTTTGTTTTCTAGTCTTGTTGGTTTTGACCTTTCTGCCTGTCCTGACCCTGAGCCCGCCTGCCGTTCTGTCCCGGATTGACTCTGACCTGGATTTACGAACCTCTGCCTGCCCTAGACCTGCCCTTTGCCTGCCCCTTTGTTATAATAAACATTCTGAGAATCGAACTATCCGCCTCCTGTGTCTGCATCTGTGTCATATCCTGAGTCGTGATAGTACGAACTGGGCATGACTGCCCCAGCAGACTTGGACCAGCTCCGCAACACTGTCTCCCTCCAAAGAGCCACCATTGGAAGACACAAGGAGTTACCACATAACTTTGTGGAGGGATTTCATACCTTGGCGGAATGCCATGACCTCGACTCCCTCATAACCTTGACCAAAAGGATCGATGGGCGGTTACGGGAATGCAGCAGGGAGGGGAGGTCTGTTCCCGGCCACACAAGCTCGTCCACGGGTTCCCCTTCGCCCCCGAAGAATCCCGGACGTCCCGTATGCCTGCATTCCCGAGAGAATCCGATGTCACACAAGTTCCCTCGGGAATCATCGAGGACTGTCGACTCACCTCCTCCGGAGCCCATACAACTGGGCAGGGCTAGATTGTCTCCTGAGGAATGTTTACGCAGACTGAACTCCAAAAGTTGTCTGTATTGTGGTACTTCAGGCCATCTCTTCAGGTGCTCATGGACTCTGGGGCCTACGGGAGCTTTATGAACGCTACCCTGGTGTCGGAGCTGGCCATCTCCACACAACACCTCTCCATTCCCATGGCCCCCATAGCACTGGACGGACGCTCTATCGACAGGGTCACTCACAGTACGGTTCCCATCAACCTGTGAGTGTCAGGTAACCACTGTGAGTCTCCTCATGTAACTGTGGTTTTGGGATTATCATGGCTCCAGAAGCACATACCCCTGATCGACTGGGCTACGGGTTCTATCCTGGGTAGGAGCTCGTTATGTCACATCGTCTCAATGCGGCGCAGCCTGCCCCTGGACGTCCTCCTGTGGAATTGGGGAAAGCCTTAGATCTCTCAGGTTTTAAACACGGGCCGCGCCACATCTCTTCCTCTGCATAGACCCTACAACTGCGCCATTGACCTCCTCCTGGGCACTACGCCGCCTCGGGGGCAGCTTTATTCCCTGTCAGGTCCGGAGATCAAGACCATATGAGGGAACATTGAGGACTCTCTGACCGCAGAGCTCATTCGTCCTTCCGCCTCTCCAGCCGGCGTAGGGTTATTCTTTGTGGAGAAGGGCAAAACCCTGCGCCCTTGTATCAACTACCGGGATCTTAATGGCATCACAGTAAAAAAAAACACTCCTCTCCTCAGCTTTTGAGCCTCTCTAGGGGGCGACCATTTTCTCGAAGTTGGACCTTCGGGAACTCCTACCATCTGGTTCAAATACAAGAAGGAGACGAATGGAAGCCATTAACATGGCTTGCAGACACGATGAGTACCTGGTTATGCCATTCAGACTGACCAACGCTCCCACAGTGTTCCAGGCCCTGGTCATGTTGAACCAGTTCATGTTTGTCTACCTCGGCGACATCCTGGTCTATTCCCGTTCTCCCCTTCCAAGAAGACCTCCAGCGCCTCCTGGAGAACCAGTTGTTTGTTTAAACTGTGAAATATGAATTCCTTCACTCCAATCTCTTTTCTGGGATACGTCATCGCTGCAGGGAACATTCAGGTGGATCCTAACAAGGTGAGAGTGGTTGTGGGGTGGCCCCAACCCACATACAGAGTGCAGCTTCAACGTTTCCTGGGATTTGCTCATTTCTTCTGCCGCTTCATCCAGGGCCACAGCCCCCTGGCTTCCCCCCTCTCTGCACTTACCTCACCCAAGGTTCCGCTCACGTGGTCCCCAGCTGCTGACCGGGCATTTTCGGATCTCAAACATCAATTCACCACAGCCCCGATCTTAATCCATCCGGACCCATCCTGTCAGTTGGTGGTGGAGGTCGACGCCTCAGTAGTTGGAGTGGGGGGGTCGCCCTGTAACAGTGATCTTCCCAGGACCAAAAGCTGCAACCCTGCGCTTTCCTGTCCCATCGTCTTAATCCCACTGAGAGGAACTATAACGTGGGAAATCGGGAACTTTTTGCAGTCAAGATGGCGCTGGAGGAGTGGAGACACTGGCTAGAAGGGGCTGAACATCCATTCTTAGTGTGCACCAACCATAAGAATTTGAATATCACTGCACTGCCAAGCGCCTCAACTCAAGGCAGGCCTGTCGGGCTCTGTTATTCACTCGCTTTAATTTGACCATCTCCTACTGCCCTGGGTCCAAAAGTGTGACCCCTGATGCCTTCTCTCGCTTGCATAGCTCTGCAGCTACACCGTCTGACCATCATCCCTACCTCCTGTCTGGCAGCAACACTCGTCTGAGGTATTGAGAGCCTGGTCCACAAGGCTGAGGGGGGCCCGGCTAACCGGTTGTTTGTCCCAGATTCTGCCCGGTCCCCGGTCCTTGAATGGGCTCAGGAGACAAAGGGTGGCGGTCCACCACCTTGAATGAGCTCATTCCTCTAACCTTACCTTCCACCCAGGCTCCATCAGGACTCTGGCTTTCCTCTGACAATGGTTTTGGTGGCCTACCATGGTTCCTGATGTCACCACGTTCGGCGCCGCCTGCACAGTGTGCGTGCAGAATATGACTCCGCGGCAAGCAACGCTAGGCCTCCTTCAACCACTCCCTGTTCCTCACCGCCCATGGTCCCATATATCACTGGACTATGCCACTGGTCTCCCTCCGTCTGATGGCAACACCACCCTCCTTACGGTAGTGGATAGGTTTTCCAAAAACTCCCATTTCATTCCCCTTCCCAAATTACCCTCAGCTAAGGAGACGGCCCAGCTCATGGTACAGCACATCTTCTGGATCCATGGACTTCCGGTCGACATGTTCTCCGATTTTGGTCCTCAGTTCTTGTCTCGATTCTGTACCCTTATTGGGTCAGTTCTTGTCTCAATTCTGCACCCTTATTGGGTAATCGGCCAGCCTGTCCTACGGGTTTCATCCCCAATCTAACAGCTAATTGGAGTGAGCCAATCACGACCTGGAGACGGCTCTTCGTTGCCTCGTCTCTGCCAACCCCACCACCTGGAGCCAGCAACTTGTGTGGGAGGAGGACGCCTGCAACACCCTTCCCTGCTTGGCCACTGGTCTCTCACCCTTTCGAGTGTTCCTTGGATTATCAGCCTCCGCTCTTACCTGAGCAAGAAGTCAGCATATCCTTGGCCCAGAAAAGAGAGCCCGGTCCGTTCTTCTCAAGACCACCTCCAGGTATCGGCGACAGACGGACCGCCACCGGAACCCGGCTCCCCGCTATCGTCTCACACAGAGGGTATGGCTCTCCACTCGGGATCTGCCCTTCCGGGTGGAGTCCCGAAACCTTCCCCCGCTTTATCGTCCCTTTCCTCATTTCTAAAATCTTTAGCCCCAGTGATGTCTGTCTTCTGTTGCCCCACACACTCTGTATAGATCCCACTTTCCATGTGTCTACGATTAAACCTCTGTCCACATATACATCCCACTTTCCATGTGTCTACGACTAAACCTCTGTCCACATATACATCCCACTTTCCATGTGTCTAGGATTAAACCTCTGTCCACATATACATCCCACTTTCCATGTGTCTAGGATTAAACCTCTGTCCACATACACATCCCACTTTCCATGTGTCTAGGATTAAACCTCTGTCCACATACACATCCCACTTTCCATGTGTCTAGGATTAAACCTCTGTCCACATACACATCCCACTTTCCATGTGTCTAGGATTAAACCTCTGTCCACATACACATCCCACTTTCCATAGACACTGTAGATGTGGGGGTCACTGTAGGATTCCTTACACCTGTCAACTTACATCCTCGCCTCCACCCTCAGTCTAAACAAGACATCAAATCCTCAAACCAGGTGTATTGGGAGCTTTCGAAAATTGTCGCTGTGTATTAGTGTGAAATTAATGCATGATACCGGAATCACAAGAACATTTAACGTAAGAAAAACAATGCAATGTCATTAAGGTTTACTTACTGTGTTGCTAGAATTCCCATTTAAATGTAAACCACTGTCAAATAGTGGGGAAGAGACTCTTTGACCAGCGGATGGTACAGGAGAGCCTGAAAACCATGAGAGCAAATGTTATATTGTTGAAACATGAAATACTTCATGTGATCAGCCTCAGAATAAGCCTCAGAATCAGAATCAGCCTCAGAATCAGAATTAGCCTCAGAATCAGCCTCAGTCACAAAACCAGCCTCAGTCACAGAATCAGCCTCAGAATCAGCCTCAGTCACAAAACCAGCCTCAGTCACAGAATCAGCCTCAGAATCAGCCTCAGAATCAGCCTCAGAATCAGTCACAGAATCAGTCACAGAATCAGCCACAGAATCAGCCACAGAATCAGCCACAGAATCAGCCTCAGAATCAGCCACAGAATCAGCCACAGAATCAGCCACAGAATCAGTCACAGAATCAGTCACAGGATCAGCCTCAGAATCAGCCTCAGAATCAGCCTCAGAATAAGCCACAGAATCAGCCACAGAATCAGCCACAGAATCAGCCACAGAATCAGCCACAGGATCAGCCTCACCTTTATTCTCCAGGCACAAGTACATACACTCAGGAAGTGATTAAGTGAAATGGTGGTGCCACAGTAAACAGAATCAGCAGACAAGATTACAAACAAAAACTAAAACACACACAAGCAGCGACCAAACACTACATCCACCTCTCAGGGCACCTCAGGTATCAGAACACTACATCCAACTCTCAGGGCACCTCAGGTATCAGAACACTACATCCAACTCTCTGGGTACCTCAGGTACCAGAACACTACATCCACCTCTCTGGGCACCTCAGGTACCAGAACACTACATCCACCTCTCAGGGCACCTCAGGTACCAGAACACTACATCCAACTCTCTGGGTACCTCAGGTACCAGAACACTACATCCAACTCTCTGGGTACCTCAGGTAGCAGAGCACCACATCTGCCTCTCTGGGTACCTCAGGTATCAGAACACTACATCCACCTCTCTGGGTACCTCGGGTATCAGAACACTACATCCACCTCTCAGGGCACCTCAGGTATCAGAACACTACATCCAACTCTCTGGGTACCTCAGGTACCAGAACACTACATCCAACTCTCTGGGTACCTCAGGTATCAGAACACTACATCCACCTCTCTGGGTACCTCAGATACCAGAACACTACATCCACCTCTCAGGGCACCTCAGGCATCAGAACACTACATCCAACTCTCTGGGTACCTCAGGTACCAGAACACTACATCCAACTCTCTGGGTACCTCAGGTATCAGAACACTACATTCACGTCTCTGGGTACCTCAGGTATCAGAACACTACATCCACCTCTCTGGGTACCTCAGGTACCAGAACACTACATCTGCCTCTCTGGGTACCTCAGGTACCAGAACACTACATCTGCCTCTCTGGGCACCTCAGGTATCAGAACACTACATCCAACTCTCTGGGTACCTCAGGTACCAGAACACTACATCCGCCTCTCTGGGCACCTCAGGTACCAGAACACCACAGCTGCCTCTCAGGGCACCTCAGGTATCAGAACACTACATCCAACTCTCAGGGCACCTCAGGTATCAGAACACTACATCCAACTCTCTGGGTACCTCAGGTACCAGAACACTACATCCACCTCTCTGGGCACCTCAGGTACCAGAACACTACATCCACCTCTCAGGGCACCTCAGGTATCAGAACACTACATCCAACTCTCTGGGTACCTCAGGTACCAGAACACTACATCCAACTCTCTGGGTACCTCAGGTAGCAGAGCACCACATCTGCCTCTCTGGGTACCTCAGGTATCAGAACACTACATCCACCTCTCTGGGTACCTCAGGTATCAGAACACTACATCCACCTCTCAGGGCACCTCAGGTATCAGAACACTACATCCAACTCTCTGGGTACCTCAGGTACCAGAACACTACATCCACCTCTCAGGGCACCTCAGGTATCAGAACACTACATCCAACTCTCTGGGTACCTCAGGTACCAGAACACTACATCCAACTCTCTGGGTACCTCAGGTATCAGAACACTAAATCCACGTCTCTGGGTACCTCAGGTATCAGAACACTACATCCACCTCTCTGGGTACCTCAGGTACCAGAACACTACATCTGCCTCTCTGGGTACCTCAGGTACCAGAACACTACATCTGCCTCTCTGGGTACCTCAGGTACCAGAACACTACATCTGCCTCTCTGGGCACCTCAGGTATCAGAACACTACATCCAACTCTCTGGGTACCTCAGGTACCAGAACACTACATCCGCCTCTCTGGGCACCTCAGGTACCAGAACACCACAGCTGCCTCTCAGGGCACCTCAGGTATCAGAACACTACATCCAACTCTCAGGGCACCTCAGGTATCAGAACACTACATCTGCCTCTCTGGGTACCTCAGGTACCAGAACACTACATCTGCCTCTCTGGGTACCTCAGGTACCAGAACACTACATCTGCCTCTCTGGGTACCTCAGGTACCAGAACACTACATCTGCCTCTCTGGGCACCTCAGGTACCAGAACACTACATCCGCCTCTCTGGGTACCTCAGGTACCAGAACACTACATCCACCTCTCTGGGTACCTCAGGTATCAGAACACTACATCTGCCTCTCTGGGTACCTCAGGTACCAGAACACTACATCCACCTCTCTGGGTACCTCAGGTACCAGAACACTACATCTGCCTCTCTGGGTACCTCAGGTATCAGAACACTACATCTGCCTCTCTGGGTACCTCAGGTATCAGAACACTACATCTGCCTCTCTGGGTACCTCAGGTACCAGAACACTACATCCACCTCTCTGGGTACCTCAGGTATCAGAACACTACATCTGCCTCTCTGGGTACCTCAGGTACCAGAACACTACATCTGCCTCTCTGGGTACCTCAGGTACCAGAACACTACATCCACCTCTCTGAGTACCTCAGGTACCAGAACACTACATCTGCCTCTCTGGGTACCTCAGGTATCAGAACACTACATCTGCCTCTCTGGGTACCTCAGGTATCAGAACACTACATCCGCCTCTCTGGGCACCTCAGGTACCAGAACACCACATCTGCCTCGCTGGGCACCTCAGGTATCAGAGCACCACAGCTGCCTCTCTGGGCACCTCAGGTAGCAGAGCACCACAGCTGCCTCTCTGGGCACCTCAGGTATCAGAACACTACATCCGCCTCTCTGGGCACCTCAGGTATCAGAACACTACATCTGCCTCTCTGGGTACCTCAGGTATCAGAACACTACATCCGCCTCTCTGGGCACCTCAGGTATCAGAACACTACATCCGCCTCTCTGGGCACCTCAGGTACCAGAACACTACATCCACCTCTCTGGGTACCTCAGGTACCAGAACACTACATCCGCCTCTCTGGGCACCTCAGGTACCAGAACACCACATCTGCCTCGCTGGGCACCTCAGGTATCAGAGCACCACAGCTGCCTCTGTGGGCACCTCAGGTAGCAGAGCACCACAGCTGCCTCTCTGGGCACCTCAGGTATCAGAGCACCAAAGTTGCCTCTCTGGGCACCTCAGGTATCAGAGCACCACATCTGCCTCTCTGGGCACCTCAGGTACCAGAGCACCACATCTGCCTCTCTGGGTACCTCAGGTATAAGAGCACCACAGCTGCCTCTCTGGGCACCTCAGGTACCAGAGCACCACATCTGCCTCTCTGGGTACCTCAGGTATCAGAACACTACATCTGCCTCTCTGGGCACCTCAGGTATCAGAACACTACATCTGCCTCTCCGGGCACCTCAGGTATCAGAACACTACATCTGCCTCTCTGGGTACCTCAGGTATCAGAGCACCACAGCTGCCTCTCTGGGCACCTCAGGTATCAGAACACTACATCTGCCTCTCTGGGTACCTCAGGTATCAGAACACTACAGCTGCCTCTCTGGGTACCTCAGGTACCAGAACACTACATCTGCCTCTCTGGGCACCTCAGGTATCAGAACACTACATCTGCCTCTCTGGGTACCTCAGGTATCAGAACACTACAGCTGCCTCTCTGGGTACCTCAGGTATCAGAACACTACATCTGCCTCTCTGGGTACCTCAGGTACCAGAACACTACATCTGCCTCTCTGGGTACCTCAGGTATCAGAACACTACATCTGCCTCTCTGGGTACCTCAGGTACCAGAACACTACATCCACCTCTCTGGGTACCTCAGGTATCAGAACACTACATCTGCCTCTCTGGGTACCTCAGGTATCAGAACACTACATCTGCCTCTCTGGGTATCTCAGGTATCAGAACACTACATCCGCCTCTCTGGGCACCTCAGGTATCAGAACACTACATCTGCCTCTCTGGGTACCTCAGGTACCAGAACACCACAGCTGCCTCTCTGGGTACCTCAGGTACCAGAGCACCACAGCTGCCTCTCTGGGCACTTCAGGTATCAGAGCACTACATCAGCCTCTCTGGGTACCTCAGGTATCAGAGCACCACAGCTGCCTCTCAGGGTACCTCAGGTATCAGAACACCACAGCTGCCTCTCTGGGTACCTCAGGTATCAGAGCACCACATCCGCCTCTCTGGGCACCTCAGGTATCAGAACACTACATCCGCCTCTCTGGGTACCTCAGGTATCAGAACACTACATCCGCCTCTCTGGGCACCTCAGGTATCAGAGCACCACAGCTGCCTCTCAGGGTACCTCAGGTACCAGAACACTACATCTGCCTCTCTGGGCACCTCAGGTATCAGAACACTACATCTGCCTCTCTGGGCACCTCAGGTATCAGAACACTACATCCGCCTCTCTGGGCACCTCAGGTATCAGAGCACCACAGCTGCCTCTCATGGTACCTCAGGTACCAGAACACTACATCCGCCTCTCTGGGTACCTCAGGTACCAGAACACTACATCCGCCTCTCTGGGTACCTCAGGTACCAGAACACTACATCCGCCTCTCTGGGCACCTCAGGTACCAGAGCACCACAGCTGCCTCTCTGGGTACCTCGGGTACCAGAGCACCACAGCTGCCTCTCTGGGTACCTCAGGTACCAGAGCACCACAGCTGCCTCGCTGGGCACCTCAGGTATCAGAGCACCACAGCTGCCTCGCTGGGTACCTCAGGTATCAGAGCACCACAGCTGCCTCTCTGGGCACCTTAGTTATCAGAGCAGCACAGCTGCCTCGCTGGGCACCTTAGGCATCAGAGCACCACAGCTGCCTCTCTGGGCACCTCAGGTATCAGAGCACCACAGCTGCCTCTCTGGGCACCTCAGGTATCAGAGCACCACAGCTGCCTCTCTGGGCACCTCAGGTACCAGAACACCACAGCTGCCTCTCTGGGCACCTCAGGTACCAGAGCACCACAGCTGCCTCTCTGGGCACCTCAGGTACCAGAGCACCACAGCTGCCTCTCTGGGCACCTTAAGGTACCAGAGCACCACAGCTGCCTCGCTGGGCACCTCAGGTACCAGAGCACCACAGCTGCCTCTCTGGGTACCTCAGGTATCAGAGCACCTTGGCCAGGCAGTAGAGAATTTAAAGAGGGCCTTGTGCTAGTATGTCTTGTCAAAAGCATTGGTCCCCTAGCCTGGGACCCGGACCATGTGGGGAATTAGCATAGCTGAGAATACAACTAGGTCTAATGGAGCTCCTTTCTCTCATCCAACCAATCAGCATAAAGCTCAAAAGCTTCATTGTTGACTCACCATGCCGACAACTTCAAAGGACCATTTCCAGACTCATTATGTAGTCGTTCCAATATGGCTGCTAGGATTTTGGACACCGAGCAATTATGTGCCAACCTCGTTATCACATTGTTAAAAACAGACCAAAAACATTCAATGTAACCACAGAATACACCAGCCTGCTGACATTCTGTCTCCGGCATGCCGCAGGCCAGGCAGGGAGGCCAGCAGAGACAAATGCAGGCCTCTGATATGACATTAGCTTGGCACTGAAGTCCCAGCTACTGTTCTAATCAATCCTCTACAGAAAACAGCAACCCTCAGTTAGATCAGCTGCCACAGGAAGACAAAGGAAAGCTTATGAACATGACTTCAGGCCATTGGTTGAGTCAAAAAAAAAATGACCAGACGACAGTCAACCAACGGACAGTTTCACTTGAGCTTCCCTCTCCATTTTTTGAATGCGTAGTTACAGTGCAGAGTACGCCATGGCACATGGTGCTTCCACTCAGAACTCTTACCCAATGGGAGCTTTAGAAAAGATGGAACTTCCCTGAGGTACCGCACAGTGATGGTGACCTCCTCCCCAGCAGTCCGCAGGAGATGAACCTACCAGGGGGTGGGGGTCGAGAGAGAGAGGGGGGGGGGGGAGAGGGGGAGAGAGAGAGGGGGAGAGAGAGAGTGAGAGTCAGAGAGGTGGAGAGAGAGAGAGTGAGAATCAGAGAGGGGGAGAGAGAGAGGGGGAGAGAGAGAGTGAGAGTCAGAGAGGGAGAGAGAGAGGGGGAGAGAGAGAGAGAGAGAGGGAGAGAGAGAGAGGGGGAGAGAAAGGGAGAGGGAGAGAGAGAGGGGGAGAGAGAGAGAGACAGGGGGAGAGAGAGAGAGACAGGGGGAGAGAGAGAGAGAGACAGGGGGAGAGAGAGAGGGAGAGAGAGAGGGAGAGAGAGAGGGAGAGAGATGGGGAGAGAGAGAGGGGGAGAGAGGGAGAGAGAGAGAGGGGGAGAGAGAGAGAGAGAGAGACAGGGGTAGAGAGAGAGAGAGAGAGAGAGAGAGAGAGAGAGAGAGAGAGAGAGAGAGAGAGAGAGAGAGAGAGAGAGAGAGAGAGAGAGAGAGAGAGAGAGAGAGAGAGAGAGAGAGAGAGAGAGAGAGAGAGAGAGGGAGAGAGAGAGAGGGGGAGAGAGAGAGGAGAGAGAGAGAGAGAGAGAGAGGGGGAGAGAGAGAGGGGGAGAGAGAGAGGGGGAGAGAGAGAGAGGGAGAGACAGGGGTAGAGAGAGAGAGAGAGAGAGAGAGAGAGAGAGAGAGAGAGAGAGAGAGAGAGAGAGAGAGAGAGAGAGAGAGAGAGAGAGAGAGAGAGAGAGAGAGAGAGAGAGAGAGAGAGAGAGAGAGAGAGAGAGAGAGTTCTTCTCTCAGATAAAATAAAAATAGCCACCTACAAGTACATGTCACTGTACAGCACTTAAGCACAGACGTGACGCAACACTTGAAATAAATACAGAACATGCAAGCAGCAGTTAACCCTGTCTGAAGTGATGTCTCTTCAGTAATCACATGCACTACTATATCTTCAAATATAACCTTTCATTCGCTGGTGACAAGCTAGCAAGATACAAGCAAACAATGGAAAGTAATTACCCTGTCCGTGTCTGAGATCAGACAACCCCATTATCTGATTTGTAGATGGTATTTATACTTGGTATGGCACAAACAGAGCCAAGTCAAGAAATACGTTTTTTAGCAGGGGGGGTTAGCAGCAGGCCAAATTAAGTATTTTCCAATGACATTGCAGGAGTGATAAAATAACAAAACTACCATAAGCTGTTGTTTCGACTTCTTCCCAACAACGTCAGTGGTTACTCTTTTTGCTATAGTCTGTTACTATTAAAGCGTATTAAGCCAAGCTGTCTTAAGTATATTTTTTTTTAAGTGAAATTGCATTGAATTTCGGGAGGTGAATAATAGAGAACAGCTATATATATAGACAGACAGACAGACAGACAGACAGACAGACAGACAGACAGACAGACAGACAGACAGACAGACAGACAGACAGACAGACAGACAGACAGACAGACAGACAGACAGACAGACAGACAGAGACTGATGAATCATAGCTCTCTTAAACTAGGAGCTCAATTTCCGTGCACTCTTTGTGTGATGAATCTACTCCTTATCGATTTGTCACAGTCCAGACAAGTAAAAAACAAAACAAACTCAATGAGTCTGACATGACAGAGCTCCGCTCACTTGGCCAAGCTTCTCTCCGTTTTGCGGAATCACAGGGAAAAAAAATGTTTATATTTTAAATCTGGGGGAAAATATATGTGTCTGTGCAAAAGCTGAATAAATTATATACTCACAACTTCTTCGTGACTACAGTTTTCGACATTGATACCGTTGATCTAAACGGAGGAAACAAGAAAGGATTAAGAACAAAGTTAACAAACACTCTCATTTAGAAGTGAAACACCAACTCCATGGCAATTACAGTGACCTTGGCATATGTAAGTGATGCAAATAGATGCAATCTTCTTTTGCTTTTGGACATGTAAGATAAAGTCACTGTAGAGACACTAAGGATGCTCATGTTTTCTGAGTGGTGCTGTATACTGTAACTATGATAAAGACAGTTCAGTGTCGTTGTAAATATTGTTCCGTAATTTACAACCATGTCTAGAATCTCTAGTTTATTGTAAGATGTGTGTTTCAAAGGCAACAGGATAATTGCACATGAGAGAACATACCTATACCAGCATGTTTTGTATTTTTATTAATTTAACTAAGCAAGTCAGTTAAGAACAAATTCTTATTCACTATGACGGCCTAGGAACAGCGGGTTAACTGCCTTGTTCAGGGGCAGAATGACAGATTTTTACCTTGTCAGCTCGGGGATTCGATCTAGCAACCTTTTGGTTACTGGCCCAATGCTCTAACAACTAGGCTACCCTGCCGCCCCTATATAGTCATGTGAATAAATATATGTTTGTTCATCTGTTGGTTGTGTAATCAATGCAAATATCTCCAACTGATTTTATAAAAGTATCAAATAGCTCCTTTTCAGGTTCCCTTAAGTGAAATTACAACTCCCATTCCAAAGAAAGAAAGCTCAATTAAAATTCAAAGAGCACATCTCTCCGTCTTTCGCCTCTGACCTGAGGGTGCACTAACCTGTAACATAGCGTCCCCAACGAATAACTTTCCGGTTTGGTATGCTGCAGGTTGAGTGTGAAAGGTTAATGAAAACATTAGAAGATAATGACTCATTTCATACATGGCAATGTGATGGAAATATCCATGTTCCTGTCTGCCTAATCTCCACTGACATCATAGAGCTCTCAGGAGCACAATAAACCATGAAATACGGAACTAATCGGGATATTAACTCATTTGCAGCGGCGTTAACAAAACAATGAAACTTCTTAACTGCTGAAAAGATTTCCATTTCTGAAGAAGAATGTTAACTTTCCTCTCTGGGTGGCTAGAAGCATGTTCCTCTCTGGGTGACTAGAAGCATGTTCCTCTCTGGGTGACTAGAAGCATGTTCCTCTCTGGGTGACTAGAAGCATGTTCCTCTCTGGGTGACTAGAAGCATGTTCCTCTCTGGGTGACTAGAAGCATGTTCCTCTCTGGGTGACTAGAAGCATGTTCCTTTCTGGGTGGCTAGAAGCATGTTCCTCTCTGGGTGACTAGAAGCATGTTCCTCTCTGGGTGACTAGAAGCATGTTCCTCTCTGGGTGACTCTCTGGGTGACTAGAAGCATGTTCCTCTCTGGGTGACTAGAAGCATGTTCCTCTCTGGGTGACTAGAAGCATGTTCCTCTCTGGGTGACTAGAAGCATGTTCCTCTCTGGGTGACTAGAAGCATGTTCCTCTCTGGGTGACTAGAAGCATGTTCCTCTCTGGGTGACTAGAAGCATGTTCCTCTCTGGGTGACTAGAAGCATGTTCCTCTTTGGGTGACTAGAAGCATGTTCCTGTCTGGGTGATTAGAAGCATGTTCCTCTCTGGGTGACTAGAAGCATGTTCCTCTCTGGGTGACTAGAAGCATGTACCTCTCTGGGTGACTCTCTGGGTGACTAGAAGCATGTTCCTCTCTGGGTGACTAGAAGCATGTTCCTCTCTGGGTGACTAGAAGCATGTTCCTCTCTGGGTGACTAGAAGCATGTTCCTCTCTGGGTGACTAGAAGCATGCTTTTCTGCTTTCACTACCCAGAAAGGAATTGGGGGATGTGGCAAAAGAGAAGATGCCCTTCTATTTTAGGGTTCAATCTCAGGGTTATCCTGAGCAGCGGGAGGCTCTAACAGAATGGGTCTAGTTCTTATTCGTTACAATTAAACCATGGTTTTATAGACCTCGTCAGCAGATTTCCATGTACAGTTGAGAAACTGCATTCTGGTTACCAATGTAGTAATACAATAATTACCTGACATAGAAACATATAGACATGAGGGGAACATAACCTAAAGTGTTGTATATTGATATTGTTCATAACAGTACTAAACATGTCGGATGTTTCAGTCCACATCACTGTCAGGTGTTTCAGTCCACATCACTGTCAGGTGTTTCAGTCCACATCACTGTCAGGTGTTTCAGTCCACATCACTGTCAGATGTTTCAGTCCACATCACTGTCAGGTGTTTCAGTCCACATCACTGTCAGGTGTTTCAGTCCACATCACTGTCAGGTGTTTCAGTCCACATCACTGGTAGATGTTTCAGTCCACATCACTGTCAGATGTTTCAGTCCACATCACTATCAGGTGTTTCAGTCCACATCACTATCAGGTGTTTCAGTCCACATCACTGGTAGAAATGTTCAATACTGCCTTACCTACTTGATCTTTAAACATCTTTGAAATGACCACAGGCACTTTATGCTCAGCACCCCCCTGGGAGACACGAGAGAAAGGTCATTTTAAAATGTGTAACATGTGTAACATTTATATATATATATATATATATATATATATATATATATATATATATATATATATATATATAGTGCAGTCAGAAAGTATTCAGACCCCTTGACTTTTTCCACATGTTGTTACGTTACAGCCTTATTCTAAAATGGATTCAATCGTTTTTTCTTCCATCTACACACAATACCCCATAATAACAAAGGCGCCGCTAGTATCAAACGCACGTTTGTTAGCAATTTCGTCATGTAAAAACCAGGTTCGGCAATTTACCGGTCTTATGTCAGCTCGCCTGCGCTCAGATGGGAGGGGTGGAAATATTTGAGGCGTGTCCAAAGTGCTAATTTCAAGCAGCACTGAGACGGATATTTATTACCAACCAAAAGCTGGTTTTAGTGGTAACACAGTTGGTTATGTCATGAAATCTGACAGCTGAAACACAGTCTATCCTGCCGTGATGCACACTGCCCATATGGGCATTGAACATGAGTAGCCAAACTGGCTTTTGGTGCCTTTATACTTTGTATTTAGAAACAGAAAAAATATATATTTTTTCCCATTTTGTTTTATTCGATTGAAAACAAAGCATAGACTCCCCTCCTCTCAATGAAGGATTTTTCTGTTGTTGTTCTGCCCCAATGCGATCGCAAAGTAGTCAAGACTGTCGATAAACGGTTTGTCTCCTAAAACCGCTTGGAAATAAATCTTAATCACCAAAGCTTTATTAACATGTAAAGTTTGAGAGGAGGAAAACAGTGAGCCAAAATTCCCTTTTTATCTCTGCATTGTAGAAAGGTCCACATTATTTTTGACCTGAAGGTCCCGTGTTGGACGTGCGTAAAACCCTCCATAGTCTCTTTAATATTATATGTCCACAGGGAGAAATGACGGGGCCTGTAAGTGTGACGTAGCCTATTTAAAATAGGTTGTTGTTTCGTTTTGTTTAGAATTTGATTAGAATTATTTGTTCTCTTGTTAGGCCTTATCAATAATGAATTTAATCTTGTTTGGCATGTCAATTCTCAGCCATAATGTAATGCACAGTAGGACAGGCCCCTATATCAGTGTGAATGCTATTGAAGACATAGAATTGCTTAGAACAATGTGGACAGCAAATGGGTTCAAGTTATTAACATATTTAACAAAAGATAGGTCTACATTTTATTTATTTATTTTTTCTCCATTTCTGTAAAGCCATGTAACAAACTATAACGGACTAACATTGGAATTGGAGTTGATTCCAAAGCAATACATAAAAGACCATAAACACACAACTTGGAAGCAGCCACATATTTCACCATGGAGCACGTTCTGATTGGCCAGTGAGGGGCCAAGTCTCCACATACTCACAACTTGTATATTCATCAAAATCCAGCTCTTTCGCGCCAACGCCAGCAAGTCAGCTGATAATTGTAATAGTGAAAATAGCAACAACAAACAAACAAAAACAATTCTGACTACCAACTGCGTTTAGATTTACCATCGCGTTAAGGTTTGTTAGTCCAGAATCTCTTTTCAAAAAGGTCCAATAGCCTTTAGATGTTGTATTGATGAAAATGTAACACTTACTTTGATGCTGATACCCAGACCTCCAGCAGCCTGCCTTCGGAGAACGACAGTTCTGTGCTTTAAAAAATGGGATTTGACCTTGGTAAAATAATCTTGAAATGTTGAAACAAGGTTGGAGCATAACAAATGGGTTATGGCATTTATCCTCCACTTATCCTCACTATCAAAACCCCCAAGATTGACAGATACAGAATGTCTCCATGGTAACACATAAAAAAAATAATACTTCCATGACTATAGATTTTCGGTACACTTATGTATGCTATACAATTGACGACCATACTAAAGCTCAATGTGAGTCAGAGAATTTCCTGTCCCCAATTACATCCAACTAAAGCTATCGTGAGCTCTGACATCAGTATCAGGAAGTGAAAAGGCCAGCTGAGGTGTCGTCATCATCAAAAAGGTATTGTTGTGAACGGAACTGAAGTCCCTTCAGGTCACCTTCAATGAACGCCGAGCAACAGGAGCACAAATATATTCACACACAAATACCAGTTTGAGTTTAAAGGGTTAGTTATGTGTGCCTGGTTTATCCAAGTATAGGAAAGCCCACTGTGACACCCATGCAAACCCCTAATGTCAAGGTAGATCTTAAGTACTTACATTTAATTGTGGGTCACCCCCTCTCGTGCAAACCACATCCAGCTTCTGTATGGTCAACACCTCTTTTGTCAGCTTCAGACGAACATCATAAGTATTACTGGTCTCCTTGTTATACAGCAGGGCAATTCCAGCTTTTGTCTGTTGACACATAGAAAATCAAATAAGATTTTACCTGCCTGAGTTACTGGGACATAGATTGTGGATTTGTCGGCTCTACTGTGTTTACACCACAACAGGACATAACGATTATAAAACTCGATCGCCATGTGGTGAGATGTTGCTCATCTTTGATGGTTTGAATCCCGGAAATAAAAAAAATAATTGCATGTATAGCAACTGATCTTATCACCCAAAACCTGAGGGTCTGAGAGTAAAACCCAATAGCATGTTTGGCCATCTGCTTGGCTGCATTTATTATGTCCTCCCTTCCTAAGGTAATTGGGTCGTCCAAATAACCAGTCTTAAAGGTGACCTAGTTCTCTCACTAACAACAGGATCTCAGAGAGCAGATTTACACTGCTGCTTCAAAGAAAGACTTCAAAAAAAAACAAATAAAAAGTTGTAAGGTTTGTTTTCTTTTCCCTCTAATGTTTTGTGCTGCTAGTTCTGTTCACATTATATCCTCCATGATTTAGTCTATGCCTTCTTCTTCATTCCATCTCTTGATTTTGCATAATGTGCTTTGGGGGAAAAAAAACGCATGGAGGATTTTTGAGAGTTCTAGAATGGTCTTTTTTTTTTTTTTTTTACTAAAACACTCAGGTATTATCAAATCAAATTGTATTTGTCACATGATGCCCGAATACAACACTGTAGACCTGACAGTGAAATGCTTACTTACAAGCCCCCTAACCAGTAATGAAGTTTAAAAAAATAAAAAATGTACCCAAAAAAATGAAATAAAATAAAATAAGAATAACAAATAAAAGTAACAAATAATTAAATAGCAGCAGTAAAATAACAATAGAGAGGCTATACACAGGGGTCCTGGTACAGAGTCAATGTGGAGGCTATATACAGGGGTCCTGGTACAGAGTCAATGTGGAGGCTATATACAGGGGTCCTGGTACAGAGTCAATGTGGAGGCTATATACAGGGGTCCTGGTACAGAGTCAATGTGGAGGCTATATACAGGGGTCCTGGTACAGAGTCAATGTGGAGGCTATATACAGGGGTCCTGGTACAGAGTCAATGTGGAGGCTATATACAGGGGGTACTGGTACAGAGTCAATGTGGAGGCTATATACAGGGGTCCTGGTACAGAGTCAATGTGGAGAATATATACAGGGGGTACCGGTACAGAGTCAATGTGGAGGCTATATACAGGGGGTCCCGGTACAGAGTCAATGTGGAGGCTATATACAGGGGTCCTGGTACAGAGTCAATGTGGAGGCTATATACAGGGGTCCTGGTACAGAGTCAATGTGGAGGCTATATACAGGGGTCCTGGTACAGAGTCAATGTGGAGGCTATATACAGGGGTACTGGTACTGAGTCAATGTGGAGGCTATATACAGGGGGTATCGGTACAGAGTCAATGTGGAGGCTATATACAGGGGTACTGGTACAGAGTCAATGTGGAGGCTATATACAGGGGTCCTGGTACAGAGTCAATGTGGAGGTTATATACAGGGGTCCTGGTACAGAGTCAATGTGGAGGCTATATACAGGGGTCCTGATACAGAGTCAATGTGGAGGTTATATACAGGGGTCCTGGTACAGAGTCAATGTGGAGGCTATATACAGGGGTCCTGGTACAGAGTCAATGTGGAGGCTATATACAAGGGTCCTGGTACAGAGTCAATGTGGAGGCTATATACAGGGGTACTGGTACTGAGTCAATGTGGAGGCTATATACAGGGGGTTCGGTACAGAGTCAATGTGGAGGCTATATACAGGGGTACTGGTACAGAGTCAATGTGGAGGCTATATACAGGGGGTACCGGTACAGAGTCAATGTGGAGGTTATATACAGGGGTACTGGTACTGAGTCAATGTGGAGGCTATATACAGGGGGTATCGGTACAGAGTAAATGTGGAGGCTATATACAGGGGTCCTGGTACAGAGTCAATGTGGAGGCTATATACAGGGGGTACCGGTACAGAGTCAATGTGGAGGCTATATACAGGGGTACTGGTACAGAGTCAATGTGGAGGCTATATACAGGGGGTATCGGTACAGAGTCAATGTGGAGGCTATATACAGGGGGTATCGGTACAGAGTCAATGTGGAGGCTATATACAGGGGAACTGGTACAGAGTCAATGTGGAGGCTATATACAGGGGGTACCGGTACAGAGTCAATGTGGGGTTATATACAGGGGTACTGGTACTGAGTCAATGTGGAGGCTATATACAGGGGGTATCGGTACAGAGTCAATGTGGAGGCTATATACAGGGGTACTGGTACAGAGTCAATGTGGAGGCTATATACAGGGGTACTGGTACAGAGTCAATGTGGAGGCTATATACAGGGGGTATCGGTACAGAGTCAATGTGGAGGCTATATACAGGGGTACTGGTACAGAGTCAATGTGGAGGCTATATACAGGGGTCCTGGTACAGAGTCAATGTGGAGGCTATATACAGGGGTACTGGTACAGAGTCAATGTGGAGGCTATATACAGGGGTCCTGGTACAGAGTCAATGTGGAGGCTATATACAGGGGTACTGGTACAGAGTCAATGTGGAGGCTATATACAGGGGGTATCGGTACAGAGTCAATGTGGAGGCTATATACAGAGGGTACTGGTACAGAGTCAATGTGGAGGCTATATACAGGGATACTGGTACAGAGTCAATGTGGAGGCTATATACAGGGGGTATCGGTACAGAGTCAATGTGGAGGCTATATACATGGGTACTGGTACAGAGTCAATGTGGAGGCTATATACAGGGGGTATCGGTACAGAGTCAATGTGGAGGCTATATACAGGGGGTACTGGTACAGAGTCAATGTGGAGGCTCTATACAGGGGGTACCGGTACAGAGTCAATGTGGAGGCTATATACAGGGGGTACCGGTACAGAGTCAATGTGGAGGCTATATACAGGGGGTACCGGTACAGAGTCAATGTGGAGGCTATATACAGGGGGTACTGGTACAGAGTCAATGTGGAGGCTATATACAGGGGGTACCGGTACAGAGTCAATGTGGAGGCTATATACAGGGGGTACCGGTACAGAGTCAATGTGGAGGCTATATACAGTGGGTACTGGTACAGAGTCAATGTGGAGGCTATATACAGGGGGTACTGGTACAGAGTCAATGTGGAGGCTATATACAGGGGGTACCGGTACAGAGTCAATGTGGAGGCTATATACAGGGGTCCTGGTACAGAGTCAATGTGGAGGCTATATACAGGGGGTACCGGTACAGAGTCAATGTGGAGGCTATATACAGGGGTCCTGGTACAGAGTCAATGTGGAGGCTATATACAGGGGGTACTGGTACAGAGTCAATGTGGAGGCTATATACAGGGGTCCTGGTACAGAGTCAATGTGGAGGCTATATACAGGGGTCCTGGTACAGAGTCAATGTGGAGGCTATATACAGGGGGTTCGGTACAGAGTCAATGTGGAGGCTATATACAGGGGTACTGGTACAGAGTCAATGTGGAGGCTATATACAGGGGGTACCGGTACAGAGTCAATGTGGAGGTTTTATACAGGGGTACTGGTACTGAGTCAATGTGGAGGCTATATACAGGGGTCCTGATACAGAGTCAATGTGGAGGTTATATACAGGGGTCCTGGTACAGAGTCAATGTGGAGGCTATATACAGGGGTCCTGGTACAGAGTCAATGTGGAGGCTATATACAAGGGTCCTGGTACAGAGTCAATGTGGAGGCTATATACAGGGGTACTGGTACTGAGTCAATGTGGAGGCTATATACAGGGGGTTCGGTACAGAGTCAATGTGGAGGCTATATACAGGGGTACTGGTACAGAGTCAATGTGGAGGCTTTATACAGGGGGTACCGGTACAGAGTCAATGTGGAGGTTATATACAGGGGTACTGGTACTGAGTCAATGTGGAGGCTATATACAGGGGGTATCGGTACAGAGTCAATGTGGAGGCTATATACAGGGGTCCTGGTACAGAGTCAATGTGGAGGCTATATACAGGGGGTACCGGTACAGAGTCAATGTGGAGGCTATATACAGGGGTACTGGTACAGAGTCAATGTGGAGGCTATATACAGGGGGTATCGGTACAGAGTCAATGTGGAGGCTATATACAGGGGGTATCGGTACAGAGTCAATGTGGAGGCTATATACAGGGGAACTGGTACAGAGTCAATGTGGAGGCTATATACAGGGGGTACCGGTACAGAGTCAATGTGGGGTTATATACAGGGGTACTGGTACTGAGTCAATGTGGAGGCTATATACAGGGGGTATCGGTACAGAGTCAATGTGGAGGCTATATACAGGGGTACTGGTACAGAGTCAATGTGGAGGCTATATACAGGGGTACTGGTACAGAGTCAATGTGGAGGCTATATACAGGGGGTATCGGTACAGAGTCAATGTGGAGGCTATATACAGGGGTACTGGTACAGAGTCAATGTGGAGGCTATATACAGGGGTCCTGGTACAGAGTCAATGTGGAGGCTATATACAGGGGTACTGGTACAGAGTCAATGTGGAGGCTATATACAGGGGTCCTGGTACAGAGTCAATGTGGAGGCTATATACAGGGGGTACTGGTACAGAGTCAATGTGGAGGCTATATACAGGGGGTATCGGTACAGAGTCAATGTGGAGGCTATATACAGAGGGTACTGGTACAGAGTCAATGTGGAGGCTATATACAGGGATACTGGTACAGAGTCAATGTGGAGGCTATATACAGGGGGTATCGGTACAGAGTCAATGTGGAGGCTATATACATGGGTACTGGTACAGAGTCAATGTGGAGGCTATATACAGGGGGTATCGGTACAGAGTCAATGTGGAGGCTATATACAGGGGGTACTGGTACAGAGTCAATGTGGAGGCTCTATACAGGGGGTACCGGTACAGAGTCAATGTGGAGGCTATATACAGGGGGTACCGGTACAGAGTCAATGTGGAGGCTATATACAGGGGGTACCGGTACAGAGTCAATGTGGAGGCTATATACAGGGGGTACTGGTACAGAGTCAATGTGGAGGCTATATACAGGGGGTACCGGTACAGAGTCAATGTGGAGGCTATATACAGGGGGTACCGGTACAGAGTCAATGTGGAGGCTATATACAGTGGGTACTGGTACAGAGTCAATGTGGAGGCTATATACAGGGGGTACTGGTACAGAGTCAATGTGGAGGCTATATACAGGGGGTACCGGTACAGAGTCAATGTGGAGGCTATATACAGGGGTCCTGGTACAGAGTCAATGTGGAGGCTATATACAGGGGGTACTGGTACAGAGTCAATGTGGAGGCTATATACAGGGGTATTGGTACAGAGTCAATGTGGAGGCTATATACAGGGGGTACTGGTACAGAGTCAATGTGGAGAATATATACAGGGGGCACTGGTACTGAGTCAATGTGGAGGCTATATACAGGGGGTACTGGTACAGAGTCAATGTGGAGGCTATATACAGGGGTACTGGTACAGAGTCAATGTGGAGGCTATATACAGGGGGTACTGGTACAGAGTCAATGTGGAGGCTATATACAGGGGTACTGGTACAGAGTCAATGTGGAGGCTATATACAGGGGGTACCAGTACAGAGTCAATGTGGAGGCTATATACAGGGGGTACCGGTACAGAGTCAATGTGGAGGCTATATACAGGGGGTACCAGTACAGAGTCAATGTGGAGGCTATATACAGGGGGTACTGGTACAGAGTCAATGTGGAGGCTATATACAGGGGGTACTGGTACAGAATCAATGTGGAGGCTATATACAGGGGGTACCGGTACAGAGTCAATGTGGAGGCTACATACAGGGGGTACCAGTACAGAGTCAATGTGGAGGCTATATACAGGGGGTACCGATACAGAGTCAATGTGGAGGCTATATACAGGGGGTACCGCTACAGAGTCAATGTGGAGGCTATATACAGGGGGTACTGGTACAGAGTCAATGTGGAGGCTATATACAGGGGGTACTGGTACAGAGTCAATGTGGAGGCTATATACAGGGGGTACTGGTACAGAGTCAATGTGGAGGCTATATACAGGGGGTACCGATACAGAGTCAATGTGGAGGCTATATACAGAGGGTACCGCTACAGAGTCAATGTGGAGGCTATATACAGGGGGTACCAGTACAGAGTCAATGTGGAGGCTATATACAGGGGGTACTGGTACAGAGTCAATGTGGAGGCTATATACAGGGGGTACTGGTACAGAGTCAATTTGGAGGCTATATACAGGGTGTACTGGTACAGAGTCAATGTGCGGGGGCACCGTTTAGTCGAGGTAATTGCGTTAATATGTACATGTAGGTAGAGTTATTAAAGAGACTATGCATAGATAATAACAGAGAGTAGCAGCAGTTTAAAAGAGGGGGTGGGGGAGCAAATCAAATAGTCCGGGTGGCCATTTGATTAGATCTTGATTAGAGTCTTATGGCTTGGGGGTAGAAGCTGTTTAGAAGCCTCTTGAACCTAGACTTGGCACTCCGGTACCGCTTGCTGTGCGGTAGCAGAGAGAACAGCCTATGACTAGGGTGGCTGGAGTCTTTGACAATTTTTAGGGCCTTCTTCTGACACCGCCTGGTATAGAGGTCCTGGATGGCAGTAAGCTTGGCCCCAGTGATGTACTGGGCTGTACGCACTACCCTCTGTAGTGCCTTTCGGTCGGAGGCCGAGCAGTTGCCATACCAGGCAGTGATGCAACCAGTCAGGATGCTCTTGATGGTGAATAGGGGGAATAGGTTTTGTCGTGCCCTGTTCACAACTGTCTTGGTGTGCTTGGACCCTGTTAGTTTGTTGGTGATGTGGACACCAAGGAACGTGAAGCTCTCAACCTGCTCCACTACAGCCCTGCCAATGAGAATAGGGGCATGCTCCTTTTCCTGTAGTCCACAATCAACTCCTTTGTCTTGATGATGTTGAGGGAGATTTTGTTGTCCTGGCACCACACGGCCAGGTCCTTGACCTCTTCCCTATAAGCTGTCTCGTCGTTGTCGGTGATATGTTCTACCACTGTTGTGTCATCGACAAAATGAATGAGGGTGTTGGAGACGTGCCTGGCCATGCAGTCATGAGTGAACAGGGAGTACAGGAGGGGAATGAGCACTCGCCCCTGATGGGCCCCCGTGTTGAGGATCAGCATGGCGGATATGTTGTTACCTCCTTAGCTTAGTGATGAGCTTTGAGGGCACTATGGTGTTGTCGCTGAGCTGTAGTCAATTAATAGCATTCTCACATAGGTGTTCCTTTTGTTCAGGTGGGAAAGGGCAGTGTGGAGTGTAATAGAGATTGCATCATCTGTGGATCTGTTAGGGAGGTTTGCAAATTGGAGTAGGTATAGGGTTTCTGGGATAATGGTGTTGATGTGAGCCATGACCAGCCTTTCAAAGAACTTCATGGCCACAGACGTGAGTGCTGCGGGTCGGTAGTCATATAGGCAGGTTACCTTAGTGTTCTTGGACACAGGGACTATGGTGTTCTGCTTGAAACATGTTGGTATTAAAGACTCAGAAAGGGAGAGGTTGAAAATGTCAGTGAAGACATTTGCCAGTTGGTCAGCGCATGCTCGCAGTACACGTCCTGGTAATCCATCTGGCCCTGCGGCCTTGTGGATGTTGACCTGTTTAAAGGTCTTACTCACATCGGCTGCGGAGAGCGTGAACACACAGTCGTCCAGAACAGCTGATGCTCTCATGCATGCTTCAGTGTTACTTGCCTCGAAGTGAGCATAGAAGTAATTGGGCTCATCTGGTAGGCTCGTGTCACTGGGGAGCTCTCGGCTGCGCTTTGATTTGTAGTCTGTAATAATTTGCAAGCCCTGACACATCCGACGAGTGTCGGAGTCAGTGTAGTACGATTAAATCTTAGTCCTGTATTGATGCTTTGCCTGTTTGATGGTTCATCAGAGGGGATAGCAGGATTTCTTGTAAGCTTTCATATTTGTCCCGCTCCTTGAAAGCGGCAGCATTACCCTTTAGCTCAATGCGGATGTTGCCTGTATTCCATGGCTTCTGGTTGGGGTATGTACGTACAGCCACTGTGGGGACGACGTCCTCGATGCACTTATTGATCACGCCAGTGACTGATGTGGTGTACTCCTCAAGGCCTCCGGAAGAATCCCAGAACATATTCCAGTCTGTGCTAGCAAAACAGTCCTGTAGCTTAGCATCTGCTTCATCTGATCACTTTTTTATAGACTGAGTCACTGGTGCTTCCTGCTTTCATTTTTGCTTGTAAGCAGGAATCAGGAGGATAGAATTATGGTCAGATTTGACAAAATGGAGGGCGAGGGAGAGCTTTGTACGTACTCTGCATGTAGAGTAAAGGTGGTCTAGAGTTATTTTCTCCTCTGGTTGCACATTTAACATGCTGGTGGAAATTTGCTAAAACTTATTTAAGTTACCCTGCATTAAAGTCCCTGGCCACTAAGAGCGCCGCCTCTGGATGAGCGTTTTCCTGTTTACTTATGCCCGTATACAACTCATTGAGTGCGGTCTTAGTGCCAGCATCAGTCTGTGGTGGTATGTAGACAGCTACAAAAAATACAGATGAAAACTCTCTAGGTAGATAGTGTGGTCTACAACTTATCATGAGATACTCTACCTCAGGCAAGAAAAACATTGACTTCCTTAGATATCGTGCACCAGCTGTTGTTTACAAATATACATAGGCCGCCACCCCTTGTCTTACCAGAGGCTGCTGTTCTATCCGGCCGATACAGTGTAAAATCCGGCAGCTGCATGTTGTTCATGTCGTCGTTCAGCCACTACTCGGTGAAACATAAAATAGAGTTTTTAATCTCCCTTTGGTAGTTTAATCTTGCTCCTAGGACATCAAATGTATTTTCCAATGATTGCATGATTGCCAATAGAACAGGATGGCAGTGGGGGTTTACTCACTCACCTACGAATTCTCAGAAGGCAGCCCGACCCCCCACCCCCTTTTTCTCCGTCTTCTTTTCACGCAAATGACGGGGATTTGGGCCTGTTCCCAGGAAAGCAGTATACCCTTCAAGCTTCTACCAGCTGGTGGTGAGTAATCGCTGTTCTGATGTCCAGAAGTTATTTTCGGTCATAAGAGACGGTAGCAACAACATTATGTACAACATAAGTTACAAACAATGCTATTTTTTTAATACAAATAACACAGTTGGTGTCACGTTCTGACCTTAGTTCCTTTATTTATGTCTTTGTGTTAGTTTGGTCAGGGCGTGAGTTGGGGTGGGTAGTCTATGTTCTTTTTTCTATGTTGTGTTTATGTGTTTGGCCTGGTATGGTTCTCAATCAGAGGCAGGTGTCGTTCGTTGTCTCTGATTGAGAATCATACTTAGGTAGCCTTTTCCCACCTGTGTTTTGTGGGTGATTATTTTCTGTTTAATGTTTTTTCGTCACCTTACAGAACTGTTTCGGGTTTCGTTTCATTCTCTTTGTTATTTTGTTTAGTGTTCTGAGTTTAAATAAATATATCATGAACACATACCACGCTGCGCTTTGGTCCTCCTCTCCTTCCACCGAATAGACAACCGTTACAGTTGGTTAGGAGCACATGAAACATCAGCCTCTCCGGCACCATTCTACTATCTCTTGTGAAGACTTCCCAAGAACGTCACAAGAAGACCAAGATGTCCGCCTTAGAGGAGCTCTTTGAAAACTCTTGGAAAAATAGCTCAAGAAAACAACGCAGAGCCAACCTGTATAGCCATCATTCAATGAGTTCACAACAAGATGCAGTTGTACAGAAGCCTTCACTTCCCACACCTCAAGACCCAGTACCATGGTGGTGGGAGAAGAGAGACACCCTTCTCATCTTGTCAGAGCTCTTCGACATGCACTTGAGTGTCTTCACCTTCCCTGTTTCTCAACTGCGGGTGATGCAATTAGCCAGGAGAGATCACACATTCTGCTAACAAAAGTTGACATGTCGAAATTTCTACAGAAGAAGTGTTCATTTTGAAGTCTATGACACCGCAAAACAAATATGCCACAATGAAAAAAAAATGTGGTTCTACTATTTCAAACTTTTGTCGAACCTTTTATGTTTTCAACCCCATTTCATAAGAAGCAACTTCCAGTAAAGTGTTAATGTGGTAAATCTCAATGATTTAAAATAGCAAAAAATATTTTATCTTTTAAACCAAATTTGTGTTTTCACTAAACCCAACGAGTGATCTACTAGGATGTAATAGCACAAACATTTGATCCATGCCTCTTTTTTTTTTAAAAAGTTTTAGAGAGGAGGTAAATTTATTTTTAAAACACAGTTTGGAATTTAGGTCATGCATTTTCCCCTCGACTTCCAGGAGGAGATAAATATACTTCAAAGATGTATGTAGAGACTAAGGGAAAATACTGCTGGACAATACACACGACTTAACACGATAATTAAATCTAGCATTCTATCTGGATGCAGATGGGGTGAAAAGAAAGTACAAAGCCTATTAGTGCCATACGCCTGTAGCTGGGAATCCATCCAATTGGCAAAAAAATAAATATGCGAATCATTGTAAAATCCACATGAAAAAATATGCATGCATTTTCCCACCAGAGATGTGCTTCCCATAAAAGGTACTTATTGCGGATAAAAGGCTGTGCGTGATGACGTAGTGCACATGAAGAAAAAAAAAAAACATCATTTTTTGTATTTCAATTTCCCATGTACCGAATTAAAAATGACAAGTTAAATGGGTTTCCATCGCATTTTCCCACTTCTCTTATGGTTCTGTCACTAAAAACGTTAAATTGTAATAGCGAATGTGCCCACTCTGGTCTTGGCACTGTGCTCTAGCCAACAGCTCGCACTCATAGTGTATAGTGGGGGTATAGGCAACATGATGAGATTATTATGGGATGATTTTTATTTGTCAAACGGCAGCCAAGTATCATGTCACCAGAACCTTTCGATATTCATTCGAAAAGAACATCAAGCTCATCGCCGTGAACTTTTAATCTGTAGATGAATAAGCTGCATGGTTTCCCCGAGTCGTAGGAAAAAGACCCTATCACACTATCATAGCGTAACTCCAATCTATTTTTAAAATGTTCTACTTCATTTTCATAATCTGCAGCACCACCCAAACATCAACATGATGTGAAAATTGTGTGTTTCTATGTTTTGTAGTAAAAAAATAATAATATGGGAAGATAAGTGTTTCAGTTGACATCAACGGTGTGCATCGTCAGTGTGCATTAAAAAAAAAAAAAAATTACTAATGGTATTTAGTAATGGTTGATGATGTCATTGGAAACATTTTTTTTTACTACAAAACATAGAAACGTGTCCTTTCCACATACAGTACCAGCCAAAAGGTTGGACACACCTACTCATTCAAGGGTTTTTCTTAATTTTGGACTATTTTCTACATTGTAGAATACAGTAAAAATGAAAAGAAATTGTGGAAAATTATGATAACGTCATTTTTAGTGTAAGAGCTGAAATTTTAGCCTGTTTTTGGTGGGATGGAGTTTTTGCCTGCCTGGTGACATGTCAATTAATGAATAGTCCAATAAGAAAGAGAGTTCCAAACCTCTCTGCCAATAACAGCTACTTTTCAGCCCCCCCCCCCCCCCCCCCCCCCCCACAGTCCTAAATACATTCTTGCTTGAGAAATTTGCTAAGAAGCTGGGTTTTTTTGACCATTTTAAATGAAAACAATCACAGTAAGGGAATTAATTGTTACCCAGAAATCATTGAGATATTTAAAATTAAAATAAAAGACTGCATTGTACCTTTTAACTTGTATTTCATTACAGAAAAGTATCTGGGCGTCGGAGCGGCAGGTGGGTCAGTAGCCGAAAGGTTGCTGGATCGAATCCCCGAGCTGATAAGGTAAAAAAAAAAATCGTGGTTCTGCCCTTGAATAAGGCAGTTGACCCACTGTTCCCTGGTAGGTCGTCATTATAAATAAGAATTTGTTCTTAACTGACTTGCCTAGTTAAATAAAGGTTACATTTTAAAAAGCTAAATCAACAAACAACAAATGGAGATTAAACGTCTCTATTTGGCCGGGGATGAAAGGCTTGGAGTTGAAGCAGATTGGATTGGAAAGGCAGTGTAGCATCGGTGGAGGGAGGGGGCATCGATGGCACAGCCAGAGAGAAGACAGTCTGACATACAGGCCCGGAGCGTCAGTGCACCAAATCTACTTCTCCGACGGTCAGTTCCTCTATAGGACACTCTCCTCAGTGGGTATTGGTCTTTCATTACCGAACAAAAACTACCACATGAGAAACCAGAGGAAACAGCCACATGAAAAACAGCCACATGAGAAGCCAGGGGAGAGAAACAGCCACATGATAAACCAGGGGAGAGAAACAGTCACATGAGAAACAGCCACATGAGAAACCAGGGGAGAGAAACAGCCACATGAGAAACGGCCACATGAGAAACAGCCACATGAGAAACCAGGGGAGAGAAACAGACACATGATAAACCAGAGGAAACAGCCACATGAAAAACAGCCACATGAGAAACCAGGGGAGAGAAACAGACACATGATAAACCAGTGGAGAGAAACAGTCACATGAGAAACAGCCACATGAGAAACCAGGGGAGAGAAACAGCCACATGAGAAACAGCCACATGAGAAACCAGGGGAGAGAAACAGCCACATGATAAACCAGGGGAGAGAAACGGCCACATGATAAACCAGGGGAGAGAAACAGCCACATGAGAAACCAGGGGAGAGAAACAGCCACATGATAAACCAAGGGAGAGAAACAGCCACATGAGAAACAGCCACATGATAAACCAGGGGAGAGAAACAGCCACATGAGAAACAGCCACATGAGAAACCAGGGGAGAGAAACAGCCACATGAGAAACCAGTGGAAAGAAACAGTCACATGAGAAACAGCCACATGAGAAACCAGGGGAGAGAAACAGCAACATGAGAAACAGCCACATGATAAACCAGGGGAGACAAACAGCCACATGAGAAACAGCCACATGATAAACCAGGGGAGAGAAACAGCCACATGATAAACCAGGGGAGAGAAACAGCCACATGATAAACCAGGGGAGAGAAACAGCCACATGAGAAACAGCCACATGAGAAACCAGGGGAGAGAAACAGCCACATGAGAAACCAGGGGAGAGAAACAACCACATGAAAAACCAGGGGAGAGAAACAGCCACATGAGAAACCAGGGGAGAGAAACAGCCACATGAGAAACCAGGGGAGAGAAACAGCCACATGAGAAACAGCCACATGAGAAACCAGGGGAGAGAAACAACCACATGAGAAACAGCCACATGAGAAACCAGGGGAGAGAAACAGCCACATGAGAAACAAGGGGAGAGAAACAGCCACATGAGAAACCAGGGGAGAGAAACAGCCACATGAGAAACACTGGTCTGAAATTGACGCCTTCAGGATTCATGGTAACACTGGTCTGAAATTGACGCCTTCAGGATTCATGGTAACACTGGTCTGAAATTGACGGCCTTCAGGATTCATGGTAACACTGGTCTGAAATTGACGGCCTACAGGATTCATGGTAACACTGGTCTGAAATTGACGGCCTTCAGGATTCATGGTAATACTGGTCTGATATTGACGCCTTCAGGATTCATGGTGACACTGGTCTGATATTGATGGCCTTCAGGATTCATGGTAACAGTGGTCTGATATTGATGGCCTTCAGGATTCATGGTAACAGTGGTCTGAAATTGACGGCCTTCAGGATTCATGGTAACAGTGGTCTGAAATTGACGGCCTTCAGGATTCATGGTAACACTGGTCTGATATTGACGGCCTTCAGGATTCATGGTAACAGTGGTCTGAAATTGACGGCCTTCAGGATTCATGGTAACAGTGGTCTGAAATTGACGGCCTTCAGGATTCATGGTAACAGTGGTCTGAAATTGACGGCCTTCAGGATTCATGGTAACACTGGTCTGAAATTGACAGCCTTCAGGATTCATGGTAACAGTGGTCTGAAATTGACGGCCTTCAGGATTCATGGTAACACTGGTCTGAAATTGACGGCCTTCAGGATTCATGGTAACAGTGGTCTGAAATTGACGGCCTTCAGGATTCATGGTAACACTGGTCTGATATTGACGGCCTTCAGGATTCATGGTAACAGTGGTCTGAAATTGACGGCCTTCAGGATTCATGGTAACAGTGGTCATACATTTATGGCCTTCAGGATTCATGGTTATTTTGACATAGAACTACATTCCCACACTAGTGTCATAAATGAATACATTGTTGAATAAATATTTTAAATGACTTAAGATTTTTTTTTAAACGTCTGTGTAAATTGGCTTAAATGCTTGTGCATTATGGGTCAGCTAATAAGGGTAATATCAGTAACACTTTATTTTACAGACCACTACTTACAACGTTGACTTAATAACAACGTATTAAAACGGTAATGACCTAATAACCTCATAGTAAATAACACTTTAAATGTTTTCTGAGATTAATTGAAAACAACAACAAAAAACGACACCACATTACGCTTGGTTCCAGGTAGCTACCGATTGTGTGGAATTATTTTAGAAATACCAGAAACATTCCATAATTATTGATTGATTATAGAACTGAAGCACAGCATAGAGCAGTAATCACCTAGAAGTCAAATGGAACAAGAACAAGACTACAGAATAGTACTACTGAGTCCATAGTCCACATGCAGCAATGGATAGAAATGATCAGTTCCAAAAGGATATGGATAAAAGACAAATACTGGGTGTTCTTGGCAGGTGTCACAATCAGTGCTTTTGTCAGGCTTGGTCTTTCATCCGTTTCCCTTTCATGATCTTTCAGTCTGGAATCAAAAGTGAAGTCAATGGAATACAGGCAGAGGATGAAAAACAACACAGAAGTACTCATGGCAGCTTCCCCCTGGTTGGAAGTCATTTAAAACTACCCTCGGGGGATAATGTCATGACAGCTTCCTTCTGGTTGGAGGTCATTTAAACCTACCCTCGAGGGATAATGTCATGACAGCTTCCTTCTGGATGGAGGTCATTTAAACCTACCCTCGAGGGATAATGTCATGACAGCTTCCTTCTGGTTGGAGGTCATTTAAACCTACCCTCGAGGGATAATGTCATGACAGCTTCCTTCTGGATGGAGGTCATTTAAACCTACCCTCGAGGGATAATGTCATGACAGCTTCCTTCTGGATGGAGGTCATTTAAACCTACCCTCGAGGGATAATGTCATGACAGCTTCCTTCTGGTTGGAGGTCATTTAAACCTACCCTCGAGGGATAATGTCATGACAGCTTCCTTCTGGATGGAGGTCATTTAAACCTACCCTCGAGGGATAATGTCATGACAGCTTCCCTCTGGTTGGAGGTCATTTAAACCTACCCTCGAGGGATAATGTCATGACAGCTTCCCCCTGGTTGGAGGTCATTTAAACCTACCCTCGAGGGATCATGTCATGACAGCTTCCTTCTGGTTGGAGGTCATTTAAACCTACCCTCGAGGGATAATGTCATGACAGCTTCCCTCTGGTTGGAGGTCATTTAAACCTACCCTCGAGGGATAATGTCATGACAGCTTCCCCCTGGTTGGAGGTCATTTAAACCTACCCTCGAGGGATCATGTCATGACAGCTTCCTTCTGGTTGGAGGTCATTTAAACCTACCCTCGAGGGATAATGTCATGACAGCTTCCCCCTGGTTGGAGGTCATTTAAACCTACCCTCGAGGGATCATGTCATGACAGCTTCCTTCTGGTTGGAGGTCATTTAAACCTACCTTAGAGAGATAATGTCAGCAAATTGATGCTCAGTTGAGGGCCAAGCATCATTTGCTGCTTCAGTTTTAAATATCTAACTTGAAATGCAATCTGGGGCTGTGAAAAGTACACCTATTTATCTTACATTTGACTGTTGTGACCATTCAGGAATTCAAGGATAATTACAATCCAGCATAATGATTTATAGTCAATATAATTTTAATAATAATAATAATAATAATAATTACAAAATCAGTAGAATCTAGTGGACACTTACGAAATGCCAGATTTTATAGGAGACGAGGCAGATAAGAAAAATACAAACAAAAAAAAAATCTCATTTTGAAATGCATGGGACGTCATTAAAATTCATGAGGTCCCCCGCCTTAGATCAAAATGAAAATGTCAATGAAAGATTGTTGGGGCACTAATAATTAAGCAACGGATGAGTTGCATTTTAATTGACTAAGTAAACATCTCAGGACAATATTTAAATAGGTATCACCAAGCCGGTCTCAAAGGAAACATAGGAGAATCATTATCTGTTTGAGATTGTATTGCTTCCGATCAGTACATCAGAGGCTGGTAAAAGCCACCACGGTGGCTCTGGATATGACATTCTCAAAACAGATACTAGAGCAGGACTGACTTGTTTTAATATTAACGCCTGATTGATTTCCTGGCTACAACTCCATCGACTTTCACACTCCACTGGGGGTGTAATTACGTTTCTGCTGCCCATGCTAAAAGGAGGAGAGGGGGGGGGGGGGGGGGGGGGGGGGAGATGCATGTTTTTTTAACTTCACAGTTTTCATTACAGCATAAATCAAAGGAGATGTTTAAAATAAAGAATAATAACCAAAAAGACCAAATCCTGAAGGCAGATTAGAACATAGTCTGATAGTACAGATACTGCTGGGCCTTAATATACCTCAGAATGGGTGATCAGTCCCTGGAGAATGTAACTGAAGTGATGGATGGATGGGGGGGGGGGGGGGGGGGGGGCAGATAGTGTTTTTCTCTATTAGCAATATAATGTGGGATCATCTACAAAACAAGACTGTAAACATTCGTCTAAAAAGACATAAGGGTAGTTTAAAGGTCCATGTTCTTCTACATCTGCATTGCTTGCTGTTTAGGGGGTTTTAGGCTGGGTTTCTGTACAGCACTTTGTGACATCTGCTGATGTAAATAGGGCTTTATAAATACATTTTATTGATTGCAAATCTACACCGAGTGCACAAAACATTAGGAACACCTTCCTAATATTGAGTTGCATCCCCCCCTTTTGCCCTGAGAACAGCCTCAATTCGTCGGCCCATGGACTCTACAAGGTGTCGAAAGCGTTCCACAGGGATACTGGCCCATGTTGACTCCAATGCTTCCCACAGTTGTGTCAAGATGCCTGGATGTCCTTTGGGTGGTGGACCATTCTTGACACACACGGGAAAAACTGTTGAGTGAAAAACCCAGCAGCTTTGCAGTTCTTGAATATACTCAAACCGGTGCGTCTGGCACCTACTACCAGAACCATTTCAAAGTCACTTAAATCTTTTGTCTTGTCCATTCACCCTCTAAAATGGCACATGCACAATCCGTGTCTCAAATGTCTCAAAGCTTTAAAAATCTTTCATCTGTCTTCTGCCCTTCATGGTCAGTCTATGTCATGGAAAGAGGTGTTCCTAATGTTTTGTCAACAGAGGTAATCATCCTAAAAACCAGACCCAACAGTGGAAATACAGGCTGTTGATCCCGTGGTGGGAAGAAGGTGAATGGTTGAACACCTTGTGAAAAATAGTCTTGAATCATGACTGAGATTCATAACAGAAGACAATTATTTCTGACTAAAAAAAGGGTTTGCTCACCAGTAAATAAATAACCTTATCTAACAATCTATTTTCTTGTCTGTGAGCTTTAAGGTACATTCAGTGACGCTTCTGAGCATGTATTCACTCACAGGAAGTCACTCCGTCATGCAACGTGACGGCTGCGTGACAAGAAATGCTAATGGGTTTAACCTCTTTACTTCATACTCTCTCTGGGTGCATTTATACAGGCAGCCCATTCTGATCTTTCACTGGCAAAAGAGCTGATCTGATTGGTCAAAAGACCAATTAGTGGAAAAAGATCAGAAATGGGCTGGCTGTGTAAACGCAGTACAGTACTTGCTTATGTCGGAAGTCTTACCGCTACTTATGATTACGTCATATCTACATTTAACATCGAAGATCCAACTTTTGTCTCTCCAGGTCTTTCTGACATTGGAGGGTTATTTCACCTATAGCAAACAAAAATTTGGGAAATTCACTTTCAATAACGGAAGAATATCGGGGGGGGGGGGGGGGGGGGGGGGGTTTATAAACATCATGGTCATTTAACATCATGGGGAAGGAGAGGAGAGACCAATGATGGAGAAATATCAGACTGAGCCTCGATCTCAGGGACAATGTCTGGCGTTTATACAGGCAGCCCAATTCTGATCCACTAATCAGTATTTTGATTAATCAGATCAGCTCTTTCGACCAATAATTTAGCAAAAAAAAAAAAAATGGTTCCCCTGTGGGGAGTCACGACTTAAACTCGGGCATAGTTTATAAACCAGACCTGCATCCACTATGAGTGAACCGAGCCCATTGAAAACAAATACATGCTAGTCTTATTATTATTATGGTCAACTGTTTTAGGTCTATTCAAGATGCACACTGTTTCAGGTCTATGCAAGGTGCACACTGTTTCAGGTCTATGCAAGGTGCACACTGTTTTAGGTCTATGCAAGGTGCACACTGTTTCAGGTCTATGCAAGGTGCACACTGTTTCAGGTCTATGCAAGGTGCACACTGTTTTAGGTCTATGCACGGTGCACACTGTTTCAGGTCTATGCAAGGTGCACACTGTTTCAGGTCTATGCAAGGTGCACACTGTTTCAGGTCTATGCAAGGTGCACACTGTTTCAGGTCTATGCAAGGTGCACACTGTTTCAGGTCTATGCAAGGTGCACACTGTTTAAGGTCTATGCAAGGTGCACACTGTTTTAGGTCTATGCAAAGTGCACACTGTTTTAGGTCTATGCAAGGTCTAACCCCACCAGATGAGTTCATATCCTCACACAGGTTAAAATACCAAAACCAACTGTGAACCAACTATATTAATTTGGGGACAGGTCGAAACACAAACATTCATGGACATTTAGCTAGCTTGCTGTTGCAGGCTAATTTGTCCCGGGAGATAAAATAACAACCCAATGTTTACCTGTAATGAATATGGTTCTTTTTATTACGGATCTTTATAGAATTTTGACCCATTTTTGATTCACATAAAAGTGTTCGTTACTCCGACGATTAATGCACGGATAAAAAGGGGAAACCTAGTTAGTTTTTAAGTTTGTTTTCTTTAATCAATCTCTCCTCGTTCAGCTTCCTTCTTCTGTGGATTTTATATGGCGGTTGGCAACCAACTTAAAAGATGCGTTATCGTCCACCAACTGAACTGGGAGTGTGGACCTTGTTCATCTTTCCATTACCCACATGGGTATATGCTCTTAAAAACCAATGAGTAAATGGGAGAGGCGGGACTTGCAGCGTGTCATTAGAATAGAACCAAGTTCTATATTAGCGCCTGGCTACACAGACACCCGAGAGCAGTTTGGATGAAATGATTGAATAACATGCATGTTAGGCTAACCCAAAATGGGGACGGCAGGAAGCCTACACTCTTAGAAAAAGAGGTTCTTAGTAAAGCCATATAGGGTTCTTCTGTTTGTCCCCACAGGGGAACCATTTTTTTCCCAAAAAGGGTTCTTAGGCTGAGAATGATTCTAGGTTGAACCCTCTGCCTTGCAAAGAACCCTCATCTTCCAAAAAAAGGGTTCTTCATATGAAAATGGTTCTTGGTAGAAACCTATCCCTCTGCAAATAATCATTTTGGTACGCTTGTTTCCCTAAGAGTCTAGTGGTTAGAGCGCTGGGCCAGTAACAAAAATGTCACTAGTTTGAATCCTTGAGTTGACAAAGCCAAAACAAATCTGCCGATGTGCCCTTGAGCATGGCACTTAACTCTAATTTCTCCAAGGTCACCGTTGATAATGGCTGATCCCTGGCCGTGACCCCATGGGATGTGCAACAAAAAAAACAAAAAAAACATTTCCAATTCACACATACACGCATGTGAAATAGCACAAATATAATAGAACAAATAAGCACCTACCAAATGTATTTAAAATTCTAATAGGCTTAGGGCCAACCTCAAACCTACATAGATGGGAGATGATGAACGTATGGGTTGCACCACAACTAATGAGTAAAATATCTCAGTGTAGGTATTCTTCATACCATCCCACTCTTGACAACATGTGACAATTGTCAATACAATTGTAATAAAAAAAATTAACAAATATTAAAAAATATATAAAAGTCATTTTATGTTCAAATAAGACTCAAACCAGAACCATACAATAATAACTGATATGTGGTAAATAGTCTTGCTGCTTTCTATATTAGCCAAGTCTGGTATTAGATGAGATATTATTGTAGCCCTACTGGGATTATTATTTTTTTTTTTAAACATTTGTATCATATTTATTGATAAACACAAGCCTACGTAGGAACAGTAGTTGTAATCCAATACGGGAACTCAATGAATGCATGAAGGCAGAACAGATTGTCAACGTACCAACAAACAAAAACACGTTCTATGAGTGCAATATTTCTTCAAATTCTGCTGCTTCTCAAGCATCCACGGTGCAATTATATACTGCTTTGATCATTTGTTATAAAACCTGACCTTCCCTTTACAGCAGAACTGGGGCATATCTGATTAAATACACTAAAACGTCATACATCTTTAGTAGGCTAAATAAAGGCAGCGAGACCCTCTACTTGCCCAAGTTGGAACCAAGAGGCTGGCTGGTCGCTCTAACAGTTCAGGTTGCTGTTTCCCGGGCACATTCATTTCCCATACAGCCGCTGGCTCTGTCCACTGAACTCGAAGAGACTTTCATAAGTCATTTATCCAACAATAGTCGAGTAGTGCGGTTCAACTATGTCCCAGTCACCGAAAGAGGCACACGGACGTACGGACAGACCGAGCATATAGCCTATCCCCAGTACGCAACTAGAGTAGATAAGGAAGGTAGGCAGGCTACCGAGCTCAACGCTGCACTGTCTCCAGTCACTATATCACATTTTCCGACGGTGATTATGGATCTGATAGATAGTCACGCAATACATAGCAACTATGAGAAAAACAAATCCACAGCTCAGTGTCAGATAGGTGAATCCATGATTGAGGTCGAAACAGCTTCCGCTGCTACGTTGTTAACTGCATTCTGTCGTTGTACTCGGTGAAACGCGGGACAGTCCAAACGTTGTCTTCTTCACCCGCTGCCTCTCCCTCCCTCCTCCCGCATCTTATTTTTAACCATTGCGATGGGTCCAGTAGGCCTATGGATTAACATAACTAATTTTCTCCTTCAAAAATGTTTACATTCTATGATTGACTTTAGTTGTATCCAAATGAGGCTTAGCAAAAGGAAATTGGGATATTTGTGAAGCAGAGATTTCATCAGATGTGATTTAATGCGTTGTGTTTATTCACCGTTTCATCTCTGTGCCATCAAACCATCTCCAATTTGGCATCCAAATAAATACACTAAGTTCATTTACAATTCAATGGGCCTACTGGAGTAGCCTGTTAATCAGCTATCGGCCTGTTGATCCAGATCTAATAAATACTCTATTGTTGTCATTAGTTTATAATAAATTGCATTTATTTAATATCAAACAAACAATGGATAAGAAATGAATCGAATTTGAATTTCCCATGATTCAAAAGTTGTGTGGTAGGCCAAATATGTCTAATCTAATACAATAGCACTCACAGGCCTGTAAACTATTCCTCTCAGTAATAAAGGACATGATTGACATTTACAGTCTAAGAAATTCTATGTTGATTTTGTTATAATATACAGGGAGCAGAACTAGACTTCAAGACTCTCTGCAACATTCATTTTATCCATTCAATCCACAAACCAGATGTATTGTTGTGTTATTGTTGTTTAAAAAAACAAACATACAAAAACATTGTTATTGATAATGTATTTGTTAGAGAGCACTGTGTTTCTCTCGAAAGGTGTACAGGCAATATAGTTGCAATATGTTCTTTGTACGCCAGGCTACAGTTTTCAGAATACCCTAGAGATTAGAGTAAGCAGAGGGGCTTGTTATTTTTTTCCACATTTCCCTCACCCTCAAATGGAAAAAGATCCCTCTTCTCCAGGCTAACTGTCCATGATGTGGATAACACTAATTGCAAAAAAATGTGGCACTATACTCTCATTTCAACCAACGTAGCACAATACTCAAGACAGCTATGTAGTATCTGATTCTATATGTTTGATTCAGTCTGAGGTTCTGAAATATGAGGGGATTCATTAGCACTGTTAGCAGGTCTATTTACATGGGACAAACTATTGTGTTGCAGTTTGAAGAAAATGTAATTTCTTGAGGTGAAAATGCAGTCTAACATGTCAACTCTGAAAACCTTTCCATTATTGCGAATAGTAAGATCTAACTATGAAAGAGGAATTCCGTCTCTTTCGCTGAATAACTCTTAATGAATGAGTATTTTTGTAACTGGTTAAGGCATGGCTCTCCAACCCTGTTCCTGAAAAACTATAAACTAACTACTACTTTTATCATGTATAATAATGTACAGTATAGCCTATGGGCATGGGCTAGCCAACTTTTATCATGTATAATAATGTACAGTACAGCCTATGGGCATGGGCTAGCCAACTTTTATCATGTATAATAATGTACAGTATAGCCTATGGGCATGGGCTAGCCAACTTTTATCATGTATAATAATGTACAGTATAGCCTATGGGCATGGGCTAGCCAACTTTTATCATGTATAATAATGTACAGTACAGCCTATGGGCATGGGCTAGCCAACTTTTATCATGTATAATAATGTACAGTACAGCCTATGGGCATGGGCTAGCCAACTTTTATCATGTATAATAATGTACAGTACAGCCTATGGGCATGGGCTAGCCAACTTTAATCATGTAAAACAATGTACAGTATAGCCTATGGGCATGGGCTAGCCAACTTTAATCATGTAAAACAATGTACAGTATAGCCAACTTTCATAAATTACAGCCAGGCTTTACGTACAGTTAATACATGACATGCACTTGCAAACTAACAGTAAAATATTGTCAAAAATATTATAACAAAGGGTGGTACAGCGGTCTAAGGCACTACATCGCAGAGCTGAGGCGCCACTTAAGCCTCGGGGTTCGATCCCAGGCTGTGTCTAAGAAGCGGCAAGACTTGGCGGGTCATGTTTCTGGAAAGACGCATGACTCTCAAACTTTGTTGGCGAGTTGCAGCGATGAGACAAAATCGTAACTACCAATTTGGGAGAAATAGGGGGGGGGGGGGATATACAGTACCTTGTGAAAGTATTCGGCCCCCTTGAACTTTGCAACCTTTTGCCACACACAGGCTTCAAAAATAAAGATATAAAACTGTGAAGAATCAACAACAAGTGGGACACAATCATGAAGTGGAACGACATTTATTGGATGTTTCAAACTTTTTTAACAAATCAAAAACTGAAAAATTGGCCGTGCAAAATTATTCAGCCCCCTTAAGTTAATACTTTGTAGCGCCACCTTTTGCTGTGATTACAGCTGTAAGTCGCTTGGGGTATGTCTCTATCAGTTTTGCACATCGAGAGTGTCACGTATTAACAAGGTGGGTGGAATCAGGCGCAGAGAGCAGGTGCAGTGAGTCGATAGTTTATTCTCCGGAACCAAACACGGTCAACCCTAAATACAGGGTGAAATAATCCAACACAGGATTAAATATATCGGAGCAAATAACACAATACGTATTCACGAAAATACATGAAACCAAAACAATCCCGCACAAAACAAGGGCGGGACAACCTACTACATATAAGGACGTCAATAAACTAAAATACACACAGGTGAAACTAATAAGACAAAACCAACAGACAAACGAAAAAGGGATCGATGGTGGCTAGTAGGACGGTGACGACGACCGCCGAGCACCGCCCGAACAGGCAGGAGAGCCAACTTCGGCGGAAGTCGTGACAGTACCCACCCCCTGACGCGCGGCCCCCGCAGCGCGCCGCCACCGTCCTCGAGGACGACCCGGAGGACGAGGTGCTGGGCGATCCGGGTGGAGGCGGTGGAAATCTCTCAGGAGAGAAGGGTCCAAAATGTCCCTCACCGGAACCCAGCATCTCTCCTCCGGACCGTACCCCTCCCAGTCCACGAGGTACTGTAGGCCCCCCACCCGGCGTCTCGAATCCAGAATGCCCCGAACTGTGTACGCCGGGGACCCCTCGATGTCCAGGGGGGGCGGAGGGACCTCAGGCACCTCACCTTCTTGCAGGGGACCAGCCACCACCGGCCTGAGGAGAGACACATGAAACGAGGGGTTAATACGGTAATACCTAGGAAGTTGAAACCTGTAACACACCTCGTTTATTCTCCTCAGGACTTTGAACGGCCCCACACACTGCGGCCCCAGAGCCCCTTCCGACAGAGCAAGCGGAGGGGCAGGTTCCGGGTCGAGAGCCAGACCCTGTCCCCCGGTGCAAACACGGGGGCCTCACTGCGGTGCTGGTCAGCGCTCCTCTTCTGCCGTTCGCCCGCTAACCGTAGTGAGTCCTGAACGGCTTTCCATGTGTCCTTGGAGCGCTGTACCCATTCCTCCACCGCAGGAGCCTCGGTCTGGCTCTGATGCCATGGGGCCAGGACCGGCTGGTAACCTAACACACACTCAAAAGGAGACAAGTTAGTTGAGGAGTGGCGTAGGGAGTTCTGAGCTAGTTCAGCCCAGGGAACATACCTTGCCCACTCACCAGGCCGGTCCCGGCAATAGGACCGCAGAAACCTGCCCACCTCTTGGTTTACGCGCTCCACCTGCCCATTACTCTCGGGGTGAAAACCTGAGGTTAAGCTGACCGAGACCCCCAGTCTCTCCATAAACGCCCTCCATACTCTGGACGTGAATTGGGGACCCCGATCAGAAACGATGTCCTCAGGCACCCCATAGTGCCGGAAGACATGGGCAAACAAGGCCTCAGCAGTCTGCAGGGCCGTAGGGAGACCGGGCAACGGGATGAGACGACAGGACTTAGAAAACCGATCCACAACGACCAGGATCGTAGTACTTCCCTGGGACGGGGGAAGGTCGGTAAGAAAGTCCACCGATAAGTGTGTCCACGGCCGTTGTGGAACGGGGAGGGGCTGTAATTTCCCTCTAGGCAGGTGCCGAGGAGCCTTGCTCTGAGCACACACGGAGCAGGAAGAGACATAAAATCTCACGTCTTTAGCTAGCGTGGGCCACCAGTATCTCACTCTCAGACTCCGCACTGTCCTCTCGATGCCAGGATGACCCGAGGAGGGGAGAGTATGAGCCCACCGAATCAGCTTGTCCCGGACCCCCCTCGGTACGTACTGAGTTCCTACTGGACAGTTGGGGGGGGGCCAGCTCTGACCGTGAGGCCTCCTCTATCTCTGCGTCCACCTCCCATACCACCGGTGCCACGAGACATGACGGTGAAATGATGGGAGTTGGCTCAACGGGCCGCTCCTCGGTATCATAGAGGCGGGACAGCGCGTCGGCCTTGGTGTTTTGGGAGCCTGGCCGGTATGAGAGGGTAAACCGGAACCTGGTAAAAAACATGGCCCATCTAGCCTGACGTGGATTTAGTCTCTTCGCTGCCCGGATATACTCGAGATTACGATGGTCAGTCCAGATGAGAAAGGGGTGTTTAGCCCCCTCAAGCCAATGTCTCCACACCTTCAGAGCCTTGACTACAGCTAACAACTCCCGGTCCCCCACATCATAGTTTCGCTCCGCTGGGCTGAGCTTGCTCGAAAAGAAAGCACAAGGGCGAAGTTTGGGTGGCACGCCCAAGCGTTGGGACAGCACGGCTCCGACCCCAGCCTCGGACGCATCCACCTCCACTATGAACGCTAAAGAGGGGTCCGGATGCGCCAACACGGGCGCATTGGTGAACAGCTCCTTCAAACGAGTGAATGCTCTGCCCGCCTCTGCTGACCAGCGCAAGCGCACCGGTCCTCCCTTCAGCAGCGAGGTGATGGGAGCAGCCACCTGACCAAAACCCCGGATAAACCTCCGGTAGTAATTGGCAAACCCTAAAAACCGCTGCACCTCTTTCACCGTGGTCGGAGTCGGCCAATTACGCACGGCTGTAACGCGGTCATCCTCCATCACCACCCCAGAGGTGGAAATACGATATCCCAGGAAGGAAACGGACTGTTTGAAAAACTCACATTTCTCCGCCTTGCAATACAGGTCATGCTCCAGCAGTCGCCCAAGTACCTTACGCACCAGAGACACATGCGCCGCGCGTGTGGCAGAATAGATCAAGATGTCATCGATGTACACTACCACTCCCTGCCCGAGCAGGTCTCGGAGAATCTCGTCTACGAAGGATTGGAAGACGGCTGGAGCATTCTTCAACCCGTATGGCATGACGCGGTACTCATAATGACCAGATGTAGTACTAAATGCAGTTTTCCACTCATCTCCTCCCCGGATACGCACCAGATTATACGCGCTCCTCAGGTCCAGTTTTGTGAAGAAGCGCGCCCCGTGAAATGATTCCAACGCCGTAGCGATGAGAGGTAGTGGGTAACTAAACCCCACTGTGATGGAATTTAGACCTCTATAATCGATGCACGGACGCAGACCTCCATCCTTCTTCTTCACAAAAAAGAAGCTTGAGGAGACGGGTGATGCGGAGGGTCGAATGTACCCCTGTCTCAGCGATTCAGCAACGTATGTTTCCATCGCTACCGTCTCCTCCTGGGACAATGGATACACGTGACTCCTAGGAAGTGCAGCGTTCTCCAGAAGGTTTATCACGCAGTCCTCTCGACGATGAGGTGGTAATTGGGTCGCCTTCTTTTTACTGAAGGCGACAGCCAAATTGGCATATTCAGAGGGAATGCGCACGGTGGAAACTTGGGCTGGACTCTCCACCGTAGTCGTACCAACGGCAACTCCTCTACACCTACCTGAACACTCCTCTGACCACCCCTTAAGAGCCCCCTGTCGCCAGGAAATCACCGGGTTGTGTTGAGCTAACCAGGGAACCCCCAACACCACTGGAAACGGAGGTGAATCTATAAGGAACAGACTAATCTGCTCCTTATGATCCCCCTGCGTTACCATGTCCAGTGGCACCGTAGCCTCCCTAATCACTCCTGACCCTAATGGTCGGCTATCTAAGGAGTGCACGGGGAAAGGTTGGTCTACCGACACCAGGGGAATCCCTAGCCTTAACGCAAGCCCACGATCCATGAAATTCCCAGCTGCGCCTGAATCGACTAGCGCCTTATGCTGTAGAGAGGGAAAAAACCCAGGGAAAGAAGTCAAAACATACACATGACCGACAGGAGGCTCTGGGTGAGTCTGGTGCTTACTCACCTGGGGTGATCGAGCAGTGCTCCGCCTGCCCTCCCGACTCCCAGACGAGTTCCTCCAGCACCGGTCTGACCTGTGCCCTCGTCGACCACAACTGGTGCAGGAGGACACTCCTCCTCCGGTCTCCCTCGAAGCTGCCCCTCCTAATTCCATAGGGATAGGGGCAGGAGGGCTGGGAAGTGGAAACGACAGGGCCTGATCCGAACGCCCGCGGGCAGCCAGCAGATTGTCGAGACGGATAGCCAAGTCAATGAGCTCATCCAGTGTGCAGGTGGTGTCCCGACATGCCAGCTCCCTGCGGACGTCCTCCCTGAGACTGCATCTGAAATGGTCGACCAAGGCCCTGTCGTTCCATCCTGCTCCTGCGGCCAAGGTCCTGAACTCCAGAGCAAAGTCCTGTGCGCTCCTCGTCTCCTGCCGCAGGTGGAACAGCCGTTCACCCGCCGCCCGACCCTCTGGTGGATGGTCAAAAACAGCTCGGAATCGGCGGGTGAACTCTGGGTAATTGTCCCTCGCCGAGTCCGGACCATTCCACACTGCGTTGGCCCACTCGAGGGCTCGCCCAGTCAAGCAGGAGACGAGGGCGCTCACGCTCTCCTCTCCAGAGGGAGCAGGACGCACGGTAGCCAGGTATAGTTCCAGTTGAAGGAGGAAACCCTGGCACCCAGCCGCCGTTCCGTCATACTCCCGTGGGAGTGTCAACCGAAGAGCCCCGGAGCCAGATGTGGTCGCAGGAACAGGAGGTGCTGAAGAAGGGGGTGCTAGCGATGATGTGGGAAGACCACTCCTCTCCCATCGATCCATCCTCTCCATCATTTGGTCCATGGCAGAACCAATCCGATGAAGCACGCTGGTGTGGTGGAGGACTCTCTCCTCCATCGATGGGAGAGGAGACGCGGCTGCTCCTGCTGATTCCATCGTTGGTGCGGGATTCTGTCACGTATTAACAAGGTGGGTGGAATCAGGCGCAGAGAGCAGGTGCAGTGAGTCGATAGTTTATTCTCCGGAACCAAACACGGTCAACCCTAAATACAGGGTGAAATAATCCAACACAGGATTAAATATATCGGAGCAAATAACACAATACGTATTCACGAAAATACATGAAACCAAAACAATCCCGCACAAAACAAGGGCGGGACAACCTACTACATATAAGGACGTCAATAAACTAAAATACACACAGGTGAAACTAATAAGACAAAACCAACAGACAAACGAAAAAGGGATCGATGGTGGCTAGTAGGACGGTGACGACGACCGCCGAGCACCGCCCGAACAGGCAGGAGAGCCAACTTCGGCGGAAGTCGTGACAGAGAGACTGACATTTTTTCCCATTCCTCCTTGCAAAACAGCTCGAGCTCAGTGAGGTTGGATGGAGAGCATTTGTGAACAGCAGTTTTCAGTTCTTTCCACAGATTCTCGATTGGATTCAGGTCTGGACTTTGACTTGGCCATTCTAACACCTGGATATGTTTATTTTTGAACCATTCCATTGTAGATTTTGCTTTATGTTTTGGATCATTGTCTTGTTGGAAGACAAATCTCCGTCCCAGTCTCAGGTCTTTTGCAGACTCCATCAGGTTTTCTTCCAGAATGGTCCTGTATTTGGCTCCATCCATCTTCCCATCAATTTTAACCATCTTCCCTGTCCCTGCTGAAGAAAAGCAGGCCCAAACCATGATGCTGCCACCACCATGTTTGACAGTGGGGATGGTGTGTTCAGCTGTGTTGCTTTTACGCCAAACATAACGTTTTGCATTGTTGCCAAAAAGTTCAATTTTGGTTTCATCTGACCAGAGCACCTTCTTCCACATGTGTGTCTCCCAGGTGGCTTGTGGCAAACTTTAAACAACACTTTTTATGGATATCTTTAAGAAATGGCCTTCTTCTTGCCACTCTTCCATAAAGGCCAGATTTGTGCAATATACGACTGATTGTTGTCCTATGGACAGAGTCTCCCACCTCAGCTGTAGATCTCTGCAGTTCATCCAGAGTGATCATGGGCCTCTTGGCTGCATCTCTGATCAGTCTTCTCCTTGTATGAGCTGAAAGTTTAGAGGGGCGGCCAGGTCTTGGTAGATTTGCAGTGGTCTGATACTCCTTCCATTTCAATATTATCGCTTGCACAGTGCTCCTTGGGATGTTTAAAGCTTGGGAAATATTTTTGTATCCAAATCCGGCTTTAAACTTCTTCACAACAGTATCTCGGACCTGCCTGGTGTGTTCCTTGTTCTTCATGATGCTCTCTGCGCTTTTAACGGACCTCTGAGACTATCACAGTGCAGGTGCATTTATACGGAGACTTGATTACACACAGGTGGATTGTATTTATCATCATTAGTCATTTAGGTCAACATTGGATCATTCAGAGATCCTCACTGAACTTCTGGAGAGAGTTTGCTGCACTGAAAGTAAAGGGGCTGAATAATTTTGCACGCCCAATTTTTCAGTTTTTGATTTGTTAAAAAAGTTTGAAATATCCAATAAATGTCGTTCCACTTCATGATTGTGTCCCACTTGTTGTTGATTCTTCACAAAAAAATACAGTTTTATATCTTTATGTTTGAAGCCTGAAATATGGCAAAAGGTCGCAAAGTTCAAGGGGGCCGAATACTTTTGCAAGGCACTGTAAATATCATAACAAACAAAAACACATGACATACCAGATAAAGAGACAAACGACATCCATAAATAAAATCTGCTGCCCTTGTGCACCTCTTTAATGTACAGATTAACAGGGGACATGAATAGCCATGCTAGCCCAATGACAACATACAGTAGAACGTACAGTAGCTAGCATGTACAACGTTCACAAATCAACAGATGAAAAGTTCATAAATGCATAAATATCACAATATACTGGTAGAACATCGTGATATTACAATATCACTGACTATATAAACTCACGTGTGTTTTAACATATAGGATTGATTCTGATTTTCATGGGACAAGTTCAGTGACCTACCTCTTCCACATGGATACAGTAGACAGGAAAGGGGTAAAGGGGCAGTGGATATTTATGAGGGGGAAGGCAGAAGGAGAAGGAAGTGTGCGACATTAAAAAGGGCACTGACAACAACATGTACAGTAATATCAGGCATGGAAACTTATTCAGATTTTGTGTAATTATACAACATAAAATTCAACACTTGTTACATTGGGATGCTCAAATGTGTGTCCGTTCAGTCAGAACTGGGTCAGAACTGGCTCTAGTCTCCTCCCCCAATGAGTCTCTCTCGCCAGACGGCTTACTTCCGCACGTGAGACTTGAGCTGCTCTATCAGAATTCAATCTTGGTTTCATCAGACCAGATAATCTTTTTTCTCATAGTCTGAGAGTCTTTAGGTGCCTTTTGGCAAACTCCAAGCGGGCTGTTATATGCCTTTTACTGAGGAGTGATTTCTGTCTGACCACTCTACCATAAAGGCCTGATTGGTGGGAGTACTCCAGAGGAACTCTGGAGCTCTGTCAGAATGACCATTGGGTTCTTGGTCACCTACCTGACTAAGGCCTTTCTCCCCCTATTGCTCAGTTGGCCAGGCGACTAGCTCTAGGAAGAGTTTTGGTGGTTCCAAACATCTTCCATTTAAGAATGATGGAGGCCACTGTGTTCTTGGGGACCTTCAATACCGCAGAAATGTTTTGGTACCCTTCCCCAGGTCTGTGCCCCGACACAATCCTGTCTCGGCACTCCACGGACAATTAGTTTGACCTCATGGCTTAGTTTTTGCTCTGACATGCACCTGAGCTCAATTTTGAGTCTCATAGCAAAGGGTCTGAAATCATTATGTAAATACATTTGCAATTTTTTTTTTTTTTAAACTGTTTTTATGGGGTATTGTGTGCAGATTGAGGAGGAAAGAAATTTAATTTAATCCATTTTAGAATAAGGCTGTAACGTAACAAAATATGTAATATGTAAGGTCAAGGGGTCTGAATACTTTCCGAATGCACTGTAAACAAAGCAAGAAGCAAGGTTTGCTTCTCAGGCATTATATCACTTAGGGTGTGTTCGTAAATTAAATCTGGAGTGCCACAGTGTGCTCTGAATGCGTTCTGGGCATTCCTAAATTCAAAGTGTTGTCAGATTGTCCGTTTGAAAATTCAGAGCGTTTGGCTCTTGGAGTGTTCAGAGCGCATAGTGGACCCTCTGGCTGAGGAGAAGGGTTGATCCGAGCGTTCTGACCTCACAATGCCAGTCAATCACCCAAGCTAACCGGCTAACTCGCTACTTCCAGACACAAATGAGAGAGCAAGCTCACTCTGACCATTTTACTCGCGCTAGCAAAGCTGGTTTGGCTGTTTTCATGTTATCCAGAGCGTGGGTGACTAACTTTGCTGCTGGCAACAATTTAATTACACCGGCCATATTCAACAGGTGTTGAGCGTTCGTAAATTCACCAGTTATTCTACGAACGCACCCTTAATTAGAACATTTATTTTAACTTATTGCGTCTGAACGCTTGTTGCCTTCTCCCTGGTTTCCATAGTTACCACAGCCAGAAAGTGGATATATAGGGTTCGTTTGTAAATTCACTCTGGCCATCTACTACGATTTCAGAGCACTGTCATCTAAGAGTGACAGAGCGCCGAATTACTGATTGTCACGGCTACTCCCACTCCCCCTCTCCGGCGCTCCCTCTCCGGCGCTCCCTCTCTCTTGCTCTCCCCCTCTCCGGCGCGCCGGTTTACTAACCACTGGCCCAGACAACAATCATTACACGCACCTGTCCCTCATTATGAGACTCGCCTGGACTCCATCACCTTCCTGATTACCTCCCCTATATCTGTCACTCCCTTAGGTTCATTCTCCAGACAGTATTGATTATGTGATTCATGTCAAGATGTGACTCCTGGTTTGTATCGGTCGTTGTTTTATTAAACTCACCACCTGCTTCTCGACTCCCAGCGTCTTCGTTGATGAACTTACAAACATTCAACACCCATTGAATAAGGCCGATGTCGGTAAACATTGGTGGGAAAAAGCGCAATTAAATTGTGGCCTGCGGCACAGTTACAGTCACCAACGCTCTGAATAACATGAAAATGGCCTAACCAGCTCTGCTAGGGGGAGTAAAATGGTCAGAGTGAGGTGTTCTCTCATTTGTGTCTGGAAGTTTTTTTCCAGCAAGGTTAGCCAGTTAGCTCTGCAGTTGTGAGGTCAGAAGGCTCGGATCAACCCTACTCCTCGGCCAGAGCGTCCAGTGTGTGTGTGTCTAACGCTCCGAGAGCGAAACACTCTGAATTTACCAACAGACAAACTGACAACGCTCTGAATTTACCAACAACTCTGAATTTACCAACGGACAATCTGACAACGCTCTGAATTTACCAACGGACAATCTGACAACACTCTGAATTTACCAACGGACAAACTGACAACACTCTGAATTTACCAACGGACAAACTGACAACACTCTGAATTTACCAACGGACAAACTGACAACACTCTGAATTTACCAACGGACAATCTGACAACACTCTGAATTTACCAACAGACAGTCTGACAACACTCTGAATTTACCAACGGACAATCTGACAACACTCTGAATTTACCAAAGGACAAACTGACAACACTCTGAATTTACCAACGGACAATCTGACAACACTCTGAATTTACCAACGGACAATCTGACAACACTCTGAATTTACCAACGGACAGTCTGACAACACTCTGAATTTACCAACGGACAGTCTGACAACACTCTGAATTTACCAACGGCCAGTCTGACAACACTCTGAATTTACCAACGGACAGTCTGACAACACTCTGAATTTACCAACGGACAATCTGACAACACTCTGAATTTGCAGAGTGCACTTTAGGATCACACCCATAGTAGAAATTCATAAAAACAAAAATGATCTATTTTGGTCTTAATTTATTAAGGTTATGGATTAGGCATAAGGTTAGCAGTGCGGTTAATTGATAACATGAAAATGGCCTAACCTAAGGTTAGGTTTAAAAAATATATAATTTTATGGGAAGATTGTAGAAATAGGCTGACTTTGACTATAACTGGGATAACTAGTGATGACGGTTCTCCCTGGTGCACTCGTCTGTTCGTTCATCAACTGGCAGCTAACTAGTATCATCTAATCTCGTCTGTTCGTTCATCAACTGGCAGCTAACTAGTATCATCTAATCTCGTCTGTTCGTTCATCAACTGGCAGCTAACTAGTATCATCTAATCTGTTGAAAACAGTTGCAGCATGCACAGCAGTGGTAATTCGGTGTATTTATACTGTTGTTCTAATGCGCAGATCGCTTTATACATCGTCTCAAAGAAACTACCGGTAGTTCGAAAACTTGACATAATATTTCTGTCACGCTGCTTTGTTGACAACTCCAACCACCTCGCTTCCCGGGTATTCAGCCAATCAGCAGCCACCGCTGACTCCTTGCCACCACTTGTCATTGGGCACATACAACATCTATTTTACATTAAATATTTGTTTGATTTTTCAAACTAGTTTTAAATGGGAAAGCAGATAGTTTTTTTTTTTTTAATGAAAAACATTCACTTTTGAAAACCATTCACTTTTAATGATTAATAATTAATAATATCCCCTCACTGTCAATGGCCTTTCGGTAACATTCAACGTTCAATATGCACTGGATTTACAGTAGAGTTGGACTTTATCATGTAAATCTTGGTGGGGCAAACTCCCCAAAATTTTTTAGATGCATACCAGCAAAGCCACCACACAACACATGAATTGCACTATAATGGTGACAAACGGTACATTTTACATAAAACAAAAACAAAAAGTAATTTAGCAGATGCTCTTATCCAAAGCGATTTACAGTAGGGGAGCAGTGGCAGATTTAGGCATAGGCGGTTTAAAAATTATATGCCAGGACCATTCACAGCTGAGCTCACTCAGTTTAGATCAAAGTTGATTGGCTATTTTTTAAATTTTATTTTAATTATCAAGGGAGGCCAAATGCTCCTGGCTTCCCTTACATTCAATCAATGAGTGATTCAATGTTATTTTTTTTGACCAGACAACATCAGATAGATATGCTACACATACTGAGACATAGGGGAACTGTTTTGTTTACTCCTATGCTTTCTCCGGTGAGATACATTCAGTCTCTTGCAAATTGAAGGACATTTATGAATCACATAAGAAGTATCAAAGGCTGTAATCGCTGCCAAAGGTGCTTCAACAAAGTACTGAGTAAAGGGTCTGAATATTTATGTAAATGTGGTATTTCATTTAAATTTTTAAAATAGATTTGCTCAAATTTCTAATAACCTGTTTTGACTTTGTCATTATTGGGTATTGTGTGTACCATGACAAATTATTATTGTTATTTTTTTAATTTCATTCATTTTAGAATAAGGCTATAACATTGTAAAATGTGGAAAAGGGGAAGGGGTCTGAATAGCTGTCACGCCCTGACCTTAGAGATCTTTTTTATGTCTCTGGTTTGGTCAGGGTGTGATTTGGGGTGGGTATTCTATGTTCTATTATTTGTATTTCTATGTTTTGGCCGGTTTGGGTTCTCAATCAGGGACAGCTGTCTATCGTTGTCTCTGATTGAGAACCATACTTAGGTAGCCCCTTTCCCACCTGTCTTTGTGGGAAGGTGACTTTGTGGGAAGGTGACTTTGTGGGAAGGTGACTTTGTTTAGGGCACATAGCCTTTAGCTTCATGGTTTGTTTTGTGGTGTTTATTGTTTTGTTCTGCAGTGTTTATTGTTTTGTTCTGCGTCTTTTCTAAATAAAATAATATGTACGCTCACAACGCTGCACCTTGGTCCAGCTCTTTAAGCAGCCGTGACAGTAGCCTTATTTCTTTTCTACGAACAAATAGGATTGTCTGAGAGAGCAGCCTTACCTCAAAGACGTAACACAGTAAATCTGTGACAGTCAAATTAGTATGATATGTTACGTTTGGTAGGGTTATGTAAGACAGACGGTTAGTTAAGCTAAAAAATAACATTTTTTATTTTATTTATCCTTATTTCCTTTTTGTATTTAGCAAATATTTGTATTTTAATTAATTTAGCACTCTTGGGAATGAGCTCATAAGTAAGAATTTCACTGTAAAGTCTACACCTGTTGTATTTGGCACAAAAACATTTGATTTGAATGCAGCTGAGGTGTCTCCCGCCAATTCTTGCACATTCATGTTGTTATTGTGTTAATTGTTTGCCCTTTTGTTTGTTGTAATTATGAATTGTCCATTACATGCCACCAGTGGTAAATGCACCATTCATCCTGCCATTTAGTGACATTCATTTCTGTTAATGCATGGATTAATTAGGCCTGCAGTCATCTACTATGAAGTTGGAGTAGAAACCTTGTTTTGCAGAGTTCACAACCTACTATACTTGTGAGAAACACGTTGTGGTTCATTTGATACCATCATTTATTCTAGTTTTTTTTGTTTCTTTTTTTTTCACTGTATTTTATTCGGAGCACTCCACGTGAGCAATTCGTATTTGTCTGGCTTCTCTGTCCTCTTAACGTTGACGGAGCACGCATAGGCTAAATAGATGCCCGATCTCTTGATTTCCGTGCCCAGCACTGTGTTTGCTTGCAAGGACTTGTGGGCTGGTACACCTAAGTGTTTGACATGAGCAGAAGCAGGCCTTTGAGCCGAGGGAGAACGAATGCCATGTTCCTTATTTGATATTGTTCCCGTTCCCTTTTCGTCGAGTTTAGAATGATAAACTAATAGAAAATAGATGTGGAGAATTGTGAGCACTGCTCACAGATCACTTGATATCCACCACACGTGATAGAGAAAAGGGAGAGCGGGTAAAGGCACAGAGAGGGAGAGAAAGAGAGATCCAATTTAATTCAAACTAAACTGTCCATTACACAGCAGAGCGTGTCTGACTCCAAACCCCCCACAACTGAATAGATAAGAGCATATCATGAGCGCACCGCTTACAGAACAGAGCTGAGACCTCTCCATGCAGAATGGGTTCCCTATATAAATATCCCTTTTTTTTTCTTCTCCCCTACCCCAATCCCATTATATCAATAATGCAAACTTAAATTGTTTTAATAGTTTCTTATTGCAACAATACATATTCGTAGTTTTACGAGTACAGCAGTAGGAGACCACCTCCACTGTGGGGCTCTATGGAACGTTCATTTTTGACGATGGCAGAAAGGCCAGGCTCGTTCTTTGGCACATGACACGGAGTAGGTTACAGGGAGTGGATTCGCTAAAGAGACTGGTACCCAGGCTAGGTGGAAACGCCTTTATGAGCAAATATTGTGAGTCACGCAATGAAATGTTGCGTGGTCCTTCCACTATGACGCGGGAAAGCATGAAGTTTATTAGGCTACAGATTAAATAAATTATGATGAACTTCACAGGGTGGTGAAAGTGCACGTTGATGAGCACGATACCACTTTCCAATAAATATCGAAGTTTTTAATCTGGTGACATGAAGATCGATGTTTGGCTGCCGTTTGAAAAAAAATACAATCTTGCTCTTTCGTCCATAATCATCTAATTGCAGGTAGCCTACCTGCTACTGTATCTGCGAACTATTGGCTAGAGAGCACGTGCCAAAAGCAGAGTTCGTTATATAATGGAAGATTTATTCTGATAAAAAACCATCAGTAGAGTTAAAAATGCAATGGAAAGCCATTTAACTTGTATTTTTTTATTCTATACATGGGAATTTAACAGAAAAAGTTATTGTTATGCCTTTTATCCGCTACAAGTCAATTTGATGGAAACATCTCTGGTGGAAAAAAATGCGCAAATTGTTTTAATGCAATGAAAATCTGTCAATCAGGTTTCAGGTAAAACCCAAGTGCAGACTGTGTTGAAGCAACACTGTGTATTGCAACAACAGGGGCAGGTAAACGACAGGTCAAGGCAGGCAGGGGTTGATGAACCAGAGTAGTGGGGACAAGGTACAGGACGGCAGGCAGGCTCAGGGTCAGGTCAGGCTGAGGTCGGTAATCCAGAGTAGGAGCAAAGGTACAGGACGGCAGGCAGACTCAGGACAGGAAAGGGTCAAAACCAGGAGGATGAGGGGAAAAAATAGTAATATGGGGGGGGGGGGGGGGGGACAAAACACTGGTTGACTTGAACAAACAAGACAAACTGGCCCAGACAGACAGAAAACACAGGTATAAATACCCAGGGGATAAGTGGGGAAGATGGGCGACACCTGGATGGGGGTGGAGACAAGCACAAGGACAGGTGAAACAGGTCAGGGTGGGACACTGTCACCAATTAGACGGAAACCCAGCTAGTGACATTTTCCTTTATATGATCATATTAGCATTAGTAAGCTTTCTCTCGGTTTTAAAGAGATGTTGATGCTGTTCAATGACTAGTAACATAGATTAGGGTGGCAGGGTAGCCTAGTGGTTAGAGCGTTGGTTTAGTTCAAATCCCCGAGCTGACAAGGTACACATCTGTCGTTCTGCCCCTGAACAGGCAGTTAACCCACTGTTCCTAGGCCGTCATTGAAAATAACAATTTGTTCTTAACTGACTTGCCTAGTTAAATAAAGGTTTTAAAAAAATGGATTATCCATTATATTAACCAGATACTGTAGTGGCCACTTAACAAGGAAAATAAATGTCTTCCAAAATGGAAGGCAGTTGGGAGGAGGCAAGATCAGGTGGGATCATTTTGGCCAATGAGAGAGCAGATTGGAGTGTGATATATAAAGTGTTTTTTCTAAAAGTTGCCAGGATGTCACGTGTCCTACTTCGATCAGTTCAGCAGTAACAACGAACATTATGAAACATCTATATAACCAAATAAAACACAAATAGCAAATAAGCCATTACATTTTTAAAAACAAAATTTTACTCCCATTGACCTCAATAAAAATACTCCTTGCTTGGTTGAGTGAAAAATAACAAAAACACGGCACCTGCTGGAGAAGATTGATTTTGGGCCCAGTTATCCCTCTCGCTTCGCCTCTTCCTCTCTGCTAATAAGCAGATGAATGGAAATGTCCCATTGGGATGACATCATTTCAACGTCCAGTTTTTATTTACATTTGGTTGCATTGTCAATTAACTAACTAATGAATTCAACGTGAAATCAAGTGTCACCACGTCATTGGATTTAGGTTCAAAGTTGAGTGACAAACTGCTACATGTCCTTACTTTGATGATTTTCCAATCCATTCCGTTTTCCCTCACATTTAAATTGAACCTTTTCGTTGAAATTACGTGGAAACAACATTGATTCATCTAGTGTGATATCTGTCCTGATGAATATATCAAAGCTCTTGTCATAGTTTATTAAGTAGTTGGACTCCTGAGTGGTGCAGTGGTCTAAGACACTACATCTCAGTGCAAGAGGTGTCACTGCGCTACCTGGTTTGAAATCCAGGCTGCATCACATCTGGCTGTGATTGGGAGTCCCATAGGGTGGTGCCTCAACTGGCTCAGCGCTGTCCGGGTTTGGCCGGGGCAGGCCGTCATTGTAAATAAGAATTTGTTCTGAACTGACTTGCCTAGTTTAAATAAAGGTTACACACTAAGTGTATGTGTACACGCCAGTGCTGAAGTATCCACACAGCCAACAAACAAGTTGTACTCCGACTGTATCTCTCACAAACACACAGAACGAATGAAGATTTTCAACTGTAACTGATGCCAATGGTTCAAGCAACCTAACTGGTGTTGCTAGGCAATGCAACCACACCTGCAGACAATGCATTTAAACGGTTCATAGGCACATTGCAACCGTATTTCACCTGAGGCAAGTTGAGGTCGAACGTTGTCATGTGGTCTCTGCTATCACAGACCATGTGGCTTTAATTGGTAAGGCTTCACACTTCTGATCAGAAGATTAAAGGTTCAAGTCACATCATGGCTGTTTTGATTCGCTAGCTTTACATATATTGAACAGGTTCTCCAGTTGCTTAGACTGTCCCTTGTTGCCAGGTTAAGGTAGGAGATTGTAATGTAGGCTCTTCTCTGAGCAGAACAAATCTGATTGGTTTCTAAAAGGTCAATGGGCGGAGCATGGCCGAGGTTGGTACTGAACATCTTGTAAATAAACCTTTGAGTTACAAGTTACCACATTTTGAAATCATTATTGTGTTACAGTAGCCAGACAAATGTGGCAATATATCTAATATACAACTGCTCTCCTGAACCAAATTGTTAAATGTAGCAAGCTAGCAGCAACATGCTAATATTCAGAGCAAGCTAGCTAGCTAAGCATTTAGCAACCTATTAGCTACTCATGTTGAATTAATAAATAAAGCTAGCTAGCTAGGTGTCAAATATACAAGGCAGTTAACATTTGTTTTATTGGAATTTTAATAAAGCAGTATCATAAAATGCTAAGCTAAACAGCTAATTGGCCAGCAGATAGCATTAGTAAAATATGGCTGTCATAGAATAGGGCTAACTAGGTCTCAAATATACCAGTAAGTCACCTCCCACTTCAGCAAAATATTTAGTTGAATAAGCTATATAAACTTAAAAATGGAAATGGACTGTTATGCTTCTTCAGAGGTCAGAAACTTAAAATGCTACGCTAAAATTAACTGGCTGGCTAAGCAGATAGCTAACGTAAACTCACCCCATTTCGTACAAATGTGCGCAACCGCGACATTCAAACGAGGCTACAAAGAAAACCAATGGGACTGTAGCGAATGTGTTGACTTCAAAACCGGGGGTGAAACTAGGTTTCTATTCAAGCGTTGATTAACATGGTAATGGCTCTGTAGTATTGGAGAAAAGTTGAAAAAACACACCCCTCCGTTACATCTAGACATGTCATGTCGTAACGTACAGCACGCATAAAGCAACTATTTCTGTCTTACAATCTCTCTCCAGCAGGTGTAGCGCGACTCTCATCCTTTAAAAACAAGAAATGGACAGTGACGGGGGTAAGAGTACCTAGTCATTTTTTGCGTCATCATTGCATGCGATCATCATTCTCAAAGCCGCTGTTTATTTCTAAGATCACTTTAGCACCGCCCTAAAAAACCTGATTCAAATTCGACACAAACCTTCAAATAGGTATGTAATGACACATTATATAAACTCTTTATAGTGTTTTATTTACATTTTAGAGGCGATAAGGTGATAAGTTGGACAGATCGAGTGAAAAAAAACAATTTTCCCACACAACATCTCTCCGTCTCACTATCACGCATTAGTTTCGCTTCCCCACCCGCCATTTTTAAAAAGACCCAACGGGGCTCCTTGCCTGCTTGAATTATGCAGAAACAGGCAGCATTTAGGTAATGTAATTGATTCTGTTGGAAAGGGGAGAAATTGTGCTTTACAATGGTATTGACATTACAGTTGATCTGGAAGTATTACGTTTTGGGGGCGTTAAAATAAGGTCAATTGTACGGACCAAGGCGATGTACGAGTTTACGTTAAATATTTTGATAACATAAGTGGGAGATGACTTACTGGTATATTTGATTCTATGACTTAACATTAGTAAGAGGTTGCCATCTGCTATCTGTTTAGCTTAGTATTTCACGTTGCTGTCACTGGGGCAGTATAACTGTCCATCCCGTTTAAAAAAAAAAGTTAATATAGCTTATTCAACTCAATATTTCAATAAAGCAAATGTTAGCTGACTTACTTGTATATTTGACAGCTAGCTAGCTCTATTATTAATTCAACATAAGTAGCTCAGAGGTTGTTAACTTGTTCTGATTAGCTTAGTATGTTGCTGCTAGCTTGCTACATTTGACTTCTTGGTACAGGAGACCAGTTGTATTTTATAGATATTGTTACATTTGTCTGACTACTGTAGCACAATGATTTCAAAACGTTACAACTTGTACAACTTTAAACTTTTATATACAAGATTAAAACATTATTTTTTTACATAGTTTCTTGAATTTTCAACACCAGCATTTACAAAATAATTACACTTGTACATTATTTGGTAGTAATATACAACAAAGACAACAATACAGCAAAACAAAGAGTGAGACAAACACTAAAAAAATAAGATAAGAAAAAATATATTTTAAACAGTGTCACGCCCTGATCACTATTTTTATAGCCTCGCTACTGTATGTAGCCTGTCTTTTTACTGTTGATTTATTTCTTTACCTACCTATTGTTCACCTAATATTTTTTTTTGCACTATTGGTTAGAGCCTGTAAGTAAGCATTTCACTGTTGAATTCGGCGCACGTGACAAACAAACTTTGATTTGATTCACCTGTCCTTGTGATTGTCTCCACCCCCTCCGGGTGTCGCTTATTTTCCCCGGTGTATTTATCCCTGTGTTCCCTGTCTCTCTGTCCCAGTTCGTCTTGTACGTTTCCAAGTCAACCAGCGTTTTTCCCCTTTCTCCTGCTTTTTGCATTCTCCTTTTTCTATTCCTCCTGGTTTTGACCTTTGCCTGTTTCTGGACTTTGTACCCTCCTGTCTGACCAATCTGTACCTCCTGGACTCTGATCTGGTTTTCACCATTTTGCCTGTCCACGACCATTCTCTTGCCTACCCCTTTGGATTAATAAACATTGTAAGACTCCAACCATCTGCCTCCTGTGTCTGCATTTGGGTCTTGCCTTGCGCCTTGATATACAGTGGTTACAGGTCAACTAGCACAGATAATACAGTCCTTAACATCTGAGATGTCGTGTATACACATACCAGGCCTCTTACATCACCAATATATACAGTATCAGTAATCCCAAAAGAGGGTAAAGATAAGAAAGAATGCAGTTCATATAGACCTATTGCAATTCTTAACACAGATTATAAACTATATGCATCAATAATAGACAAAAGAATGGAGAACATAATCCCAGAATTGATTGACGGAGATCAAACTGGTTTCATAGCAAATAGGCAGACACAGGACAATATAAGGAGAACACTACATGTCATGGACCACATTACTCAGAATAAGACAAGTGCAATATTAATCAGCCTAGATGCAGAAAAAGCATTTGATTCAGTGGGATGGGATTACCTATTCCGAAGTTATGGAAAGAGTTTGGTTTCAACAAAGAAGTGATACAGTGCATCAAAACACTGTATTCATGTAGAATAAAGAATAAATATAAATGGATATTTGACACAGAACGATAAAATTAGAGCGAGGGGCAAGACAAGGCTGTAATCTTTCACCCACGCTCTTCTCCTTGTACCTCGAGCCATTAGCACAGGCAATAAATCAGGACCCAACCTTAGAGGGAATAACAATAAGAGGCAGTGAACATAAGATATGCATGTATGCTGATGACGTTCTGTTATTCCTTAAAGACCCAGGCTCAAGTGTACCCAGATTGATGGATGTTTTACAAACATTTGGAACATATTCAGGGTATGTGCTTAACGTACACAAGACCCAAGCCCTAGTATATAATTATACCCCACAGGAAGAGCTGAAGAACAGGTATAACTTCACCTGGACCTCTTCATCCTTTAAATATCTGGGAGTAAATTTACCAAAAGATACACTCAAACTTTATTGCATGAATTACGATCACATTAACAAGAAAATATATGATGACCGAGACAGGTGGAATTCACTTCCCTTAGATCTTAGTAGTAGAATTGAAACAATCAAAATGAACATCTTACCAAGGTTACTGCATTTGTTCCAATCACTGCCCATAGAAATCCCACCTAAACAGTTTAGGGATAAACGGATATCAAGGTTTATCTGGAACAGGAAGAGACCAAGAACTAGATATACAACACTACAGTTACCAAAACACTGTGGGGGTGTGGCCTTACCAAACCTAAAAGATTATTATGTGTCAGCCCAATTGAGACCTCTGGTGTGTTGGTGCAATTCAGAATACGAATCCAAATGGAAAGACATCGAAACTACTTTGACAGAGATACCCATACAGTCAGTACTGGGAAATAAGGACATGGTAAAATAAATATACAATAGACAAAATCAGTGGATTAATTTCTCTCTGAAGACATGGTTTAGGGTAGTTAAGCAAAATAATTTAGACAGAGAGATCAAACTGCTGAGTTGGCCCGCATACGACCCCAGCTTCATCCCTGCAACTCAGGACAGCAGGTTTAAACAATGGACTCAGAAAGGCATCACATCATTCAGTACAATTATGAGGAAAGGGAACCTAGATAACTTCCAGGACCTAAGTAAAAAACATAGCTTGGATAAACAAGATTTTTACAGATGCCTACAAGTACGACATTATTTCTTAAGGGAGATAAAAGTGACTGACCCTCGAGCGCCTCCAAAATGAATCCAAGTATTCACAACTTGGGGAGTAACAAAAAAACGATTTCAAATCTCTACTTGGGTATTCAATACTCAAAGAAACATTCTACAAACTATACTAAAAATAAATGGGAGGAGGAACTTAACATTGAAATAACTGATGAAACATGGTTGAACATATTAGAGACTCAACAAAGCATGGAGAGAATTCTGTTGGAGAGAATGTTATACGTTTGTTCACAACACCTAAACTGAAATCAAAACAGACTGGCTCACTACACCCTTGTTGGAGAGAATGCGGTCTATTGAGGGCGGATCACTCTCATATCTTTTGGACTTGCCCCGCAATCAAAACTTAGTGGGGAGAAATAAGATCTAACATTGGAAAAATAATGGGATTTGACAGAACAAATATTCATTTCTTTGTACTTGGGGGAAATACCTGATAACTTACACAATAGAGAAAAGTACCTCTTGAAGGTCCTACTGGCAGCCAGTAAAAAGCCTATCACTGGGAAATGGCTACAAAAAGACCCTCCCACAGTGACACAATGGATAGACATTGTAGAAGAAATACACCACATGGATGTATGACCTTTGCTTTAAGAACTCAACAGGAGAGAGGTCAATAATACTGTCTAATTCAAAGATGTCAATGCAAATAATATGATGATATGATGATGAAGGTATGAAGTGCACTGTAACTGCCAGATCTTTTGTTGTTGTTCTTTTATTTGACTTTATTTGTACTTTCTTTGTGTTCCTACAATTAAAACTTAAGTATGTACAAAAAAAATGTGTATCTGTTAAACTCCGCCCATTTGCTTTTTTGAAACCAATCGGATTTGTTCTGCCCTTGGAACAAAGTTGAGTACACTTTCAGTTGATCTGCCTGACACAAAATACCATGTGGCCTAATGGATAAGGTGTATGACTTTCAATCAGAAGATTGAGGCTTCCAGTTGTTTTGTGGTTTAATTGGACTAACTTTACTGCAAGTAGGTACAGGTTTCCAAATTGCTTATAAAAACATGTCCATTGTTGCCAAGAAAGAGTATGATATTGTCATGTCCAAACAGACCGCTTGACGTGATTGGATAAGGTTTCTGATTCCAAATCAGAAGATTGAAAGTTTGAGTCACTTCAATTTTAAAAATCTAGTAAAAATTATCGCAATAACCCACTTATTGATTGTCAGAGCCAACTTTAACCAAGAATGTGTTATTCGACAAATGACTTTTCTACTTTTAAACCCTCTGATTTCCACCCCAAAAACCTTACATTTATTTTTTTTAAATACTTAAATCTAGTAACAAAAAATATGTGGTTTTTGTCGCAATAACCTGGGCTGAGTTTCCCAAATTCAACTGATCATTACGATACATTGTAGTAATAGTAAAGTGCAATATTTGTTACCAAGGTTATCAAATAACACCACTGTTTAATTTAGTTTATGAAAATATCTGGAAACTGTTCCAAAGAAAAACAAAAAACCATCAGGATTGACAAGTATTGTTCATTTACAGTGACAAGAAACAGTATGTGCGTGTCACACCCTGACCTGAGTATTCTTTGTTTTCCTTGTTATTTTGGTTAGGACAGGGTGTGACATGGGTGATGTATGTGTTTTTTTTTGTCTTGTCTAGGGGTTTTGTATGTTTATGGGGCTGTTTTCTTTCTAGGTATATTGTATGTCTATGGTTGCCTAGATTGGTTCTCAATTAGAGGCAGCTGTCTATCGTTGTCTCTGATTGGGAACCATATTTAGGCAGCCATATTCTGTGGGTACTTTGTGGGTGATTGTTTCCGTGTCTGTTTCACCACACAGGACTGTTTTGGTTTTCACATGTATTGTTTTGTATTTTGTAGTGTTCTCGTTTGTCGTTTATATTAAAGATGTTGAACACTAACCATGCTGCATTTTGGTCCTTCAGCGGAAGAAAACTGTGACAATGTGAACCCTTTGGAATTACCTGGATTTCTGCATAAATTGGTCATCAAATTTGATCTGATCTTCATCAAAGTCACAACAATAGACAAAATAGTGTGCTTAAACTAAATACACACAAATTATTGTATTTTTCTTGTCTATATTGAATACATAATTTAAACATTCACAGTGTAGGTTGGAAAAAGTATGTGAACCACTAGGCTAATGACTTCTCCAAAAGCTAATTGGACTCAGGAATCAGCTACCCTGGAGTCCAATCAATGAGACGTTGGTTAGAGCTGACTTGCCCTATAAAAAAACACTCACATTTGAGTTTGCTAATCACAAGAAGCATTGCCTGATGTGAACCATTTCTCGAACAAAAGAGAGCTCAGAAGACTTGAGATTAAGAATTGTTGACTTGCATATTATTTTTTTTTATTTTACCTTTATTTAACTAGGCAAGTCAGTTAAGGGGGGGTGCTGAGGAGGGGGAGGGGGGGGGGGGGGGCATGCCCTCCTAGGCCCATGCCCTCCTAAGCCCATGCCCTCCTAGACCCATGCCCTCCTAGGCCCACCCATGGCTGCACCCCTGCTCAGTCATGTGAAATCCATAGATTAGGGCCTAATTTGATTTGATTTTTGTTTTGAGTCCTTATTTGGACTATTACAATAAATGTATAATACAATCACATTTTCACAAAAGCACACTGTTACAAACAGACATGATACACTGACATATTGACCAGATAAATACTCTTAATTTATTTATTTCAATTGACTTTCAATTATCTATTTCAATTTTCTTATATGAACTGTAACTCAGCAAAATCTTAGAAATTGTTGCATGTTGTGTTTATATTCTTGTTCAGTGTACTTTATTACTGATTGTCTTCCCCCCTCTCACCTCATCTTGGGTTTAGCTATGTGTATGGCCCCGGTGGGATCCTTCGATTGTGTGAGGTCAGGGTGTGTGTGTGTGTGTGTGTGTGGTCAGGGTGTATAGAGTTCTCCCCGGTGGTAAGGGCTGTGTGTTGCAGGCTGAGCTCCAGTAGGTCATGCACCAGGCTACTCTCCTTCAGCAGCCTCCCCATCAGCAGCTCTCCTGTGGCCCTCACAGTAGACCGCACTAGGTCTGCCACCTCCTGGAGAAACAATACAAATTCATACAGTACACAGTGGTGTTGCTCAATTCCATTTCAACTCACGTCGATTCAGGAAGTAAACTGAAACTCCAATTTCTAATTCCAAATTGATCTTATAGGAGACACTGAGGAAAATTGGAATTGAAATAGAAATTCAGTTTACTTTCTGAATTGACTGCATACAAAAATAAATTGACCACAATCTGGGGTGGTGATGGTGTGTGTGTCGGTGTGTGCGTGGATGCGTGTGTTTAGAGTGTGTCTACCTCTCTGTCGAGTCTGCGGTCATTTAATGTGTCCAATCTGACCTCTGACCCCTGTGGCCCCTCCTCCTCTCTGAGCCTCCGGAGTTCCTCCCTCTTCTGTTGCTTGGCAACCTGTAGCAGGGCACACACACGCTGGTGCTCCAACGCACACTCATCATCACCCTGACAGACAGAACACTCATCATCACCCTGACACAGAACACACTCATCATCACCCTGAGAGACAGAACACACTCATCATCACCGTGAGAGACAGAACACTCATCATCACCCTGAGACAGAACACACTCATCATCACCGTGAGAGACAGAACACTCATCATCACCCTGAGACAGAACACACTCATCATCACCCTGAGACAGAACACACTCATCATCACCCTGAGAGACAGAACACACTCATCATCACCCTGAGACAGAACACACTCATCATCACCCTGAGCGACAGAACACACTCATCATCACCCTGAGAGACAGAACACACTCATCATCACCCTGAGACAGAACACACTCATCATCACCCTGAGACAGACTACACTCATCATCACCCTGAGAGACAGAACACTCATCATCACCCTGAGTGACAGAACACACTCATCATCACCCTGAGAGACAGAACACACTCATCATCACCCTGAGAGACAGAACACTCATCATCACCCTGAGACAGAACACACTCATCATCACCCTGAGACAGAACAACTCATCATCACCCTGAGAGACAGAACACACTCATCATCACCCTGAGAGACAGAACATTCACCATCACCCTGAGAGACAGAACACACTCATCATCACCCTGAGAGACAGAACACTCATCATCACCCTGAGAGACAGAACACACTCATCATCACCCTGAGACAGAACACTCATCATCACCCTGAGACAGAACACACTCATCATCACCCTGAGACAGAACACACTCATCATCACCCTGAGACAGAACACACTCATCATCACCCAGAGAGACAGAACACACTCATCATCACCCTGAGAGACAGAACACTCATCATCACCCTGAGACAGAACACACTCATCATCACCCTGAGAGACAGAACACACTCATCATCACCGTGAGAGACATAACACTCATCATCACCCTGAGACAGAACACACTCATCATCACCCTGAGACAGAACACACTCATCATCACCCTGAGACAGAACACACTCATCATCACCCTGAGACAGAACACACTCATCATCACCCTGAGAGACAGAGCACTCATCATCACCCTGAGTGACAGAACACACTCATCATCACCCTGAGAGACAGAACACACTCATCATCACCCTGAGAGACAGAACACTCATCATCACCCTGAGAGACAGAGCACTCATCATCACCCTGAGACAGAACACACTCATCATCACCCTGAGACAGAACACACTCATCATCACCCTGAGAGACAGAACACACTCATCATCACCCTGAGAGACAGAACACACTCATCATCACCCTGAGACAGAACACTCATCATCACCCTGGGACAGAACACACTCATCATCACCCTGAGACAGAACACACTCATCATCACCCTGAGAGACAGAACACTCATCATCACCCTGAGACAGAACACACTCATCATCACCCTGAGACAGAACACACTCATCACCACCCTGAGACAGAACACACTCATCATCACCCTGAGACAGAACACACTCATCATCACCCTGAGAGACAGAACACTCATCATCACCCTGAGAGACAGAACACACTCATCATCACCCTGAGAGACAGAACACTCATCATCACCCTGAGACAGAACACACTCATCATCACCCTGAGACAGAACACTCATCATCACCCTGAGACAGAACACACTCATCACCACCCTAGGACAGAACACACTCATCATCACCCTGAAAGAGAATGTAAATGCATACATACACATCCACACACACACTTCCTGTATCACCTGTGCCAGGGGGAGGGGTGTTGGGGGCACATGAACCTCCAGGTGTTTCTGATTGATTGACCGGTGACTGGTCCCGCCCACCACAGCTTGTAGCAGTCGTTGACTAAATGTCAGACATGAACAGAACTCTGTGATACTTACCATTACATCATAGTCGAAGAAAAAACATGAGCTGACGCAGACCCAGAGAAAATTATTTTATGTAGGGGTTCTGACTAACGGCAAATAAACTATAAGCTATAAAAAATAAAGAGAGTCCCACACTCTATATATAAACTCTCAGTAATTTATTGGTTACCTAGTGACACAAGTGTCAGACAGGAAGTGGAAGACTGCTTTGTGGTGGGCAGGAGGTAGGCGGGGCAAACACTTTGTCAGCCAATCTGAAATTAGGGCTAGCACTCTGGGCGGGTCCAAATCTGGGGGAGACAAATGAAATCGCAAACTCAATATAAATTATTACATTATTTTATATTATAGAAATGGAGCTGCAGTCAATTTGAATTATTCATATATAATATAGATGTGTATAATAAAGACAATAGATAACTACTGACCCGCTAGCTGAGGGAACAGGTCTCTAGTCATCCCGGCCACTGCTCTCACAGCACTCCAGGCCAGGCCGCGGTCGGCGGCGAACATGGCACACTCGTAAACAAACTGTTGATAGGCGCTCTGCCATACAGCGTCCCCAGAGAACTCAGGCCACGAGAAGTGACCGCTTAGCTGCTGCACACCCTCCTCTCTCTGACACACACAAGTTGATTAGTGAACAGAGTTCTCTCTGGAAACACATTTTATGTGTATGTAGTCTGAATTTTACGGAAACTCACATACACTAAAGATACACTATGGACTAGTTGATAATTTTTTAATGTCACTTCTTGGCTTGTAATGATTCATAAACATTATAATATAATATTATCTCAGGAAACCACACAAATCCTTTGTTTTAGTGCAAACTATATGTTTTTTTTTTGTTCATGGGTGTGAGGAGTTGTGCCCTGACTGGCCAATAACAATGTCATTTCTGGGCTATATTTCTGTCCAATTACTGAAACCTATTTTGTCTCAAAGAGCACATTCTGTAGACAAACGTTATGTAGGTCCTATAGCCTCTATAAAATTGAGTTTTCCCAAGAAAAGACGCATACATTAGGAGCGGAGGGAAAATAAAGCACAGTATATATTGTTATTCTCTGAATGAACTTAAGCATAGATTGCTAACTTTTTTTTCTTCTAATTTGGCACTCAGAAACTAAAGGCCATGAGTAACTTGGTCTAAAATAATGGCACCGATTGGCCTATAGGTGGCGCTGTGATAAGCAATCTCACTTCAACCCTCATATCCGTCACCCATTGAGTCTTTATTATGTCCTCCATTTTGGAAATGTTGGAAAACCTTTTTCTCATGAACCATAAGAGGTAACACCAAATTCGGTATGTAAGCCCCATGGTACGTCTCTAAACTTAGTTTGAGGAAAAACTAAGGGATTGGTTAAGAGATAAATCAGGAATTATGATTTTTACATGTCCATAAAAACACTTTGAAAATCCTCTTTACAATGGCCTATCAACTTAAACTGTAGGGTAACCTGATGAACCATGTTAAATTTGACATTGATATCTTAAAAAAAATAAAAATAAGGAAACTATTAACAATGAACGTCTTTGACTATGTAACGTTAATGCTTAAAATCTTCTTATTTTTTTCTCCTCGTGGACTAAAGGTCTGAGTCACACCAAATTCGATATTTCACAATACGAGTTTGAGAAAATAACGTTGACGCATTCAAACATGGCCACGCTATTACAAGTAGATGCATATTAGCACGCATGCTAAAAATACTTCCAAAATGTTGTTCTCATTAAACCATAGGACCAAATGACACCAAATGTATGCCCATGGTACATGTCTTAACATAGTTTGAGAAAAGCTAAAGGATTGGTCAAAAGATGGCCGAGTTTTTGACAAAATTACCCCCAAAACATATGTTATATGTCCATTTAAACTACTGTAAATCCACTCCACAGGTGGCCTATCGACTTTAATATAGTTTACTGGCCCAACGCGCAAACCACAAGGCGACCTGTCGCCCCCAAACTGTGAAAGTGTGTTGAATGATTACTCGCTTCAAAGTCGGCCATACCTGAGCTAAAATAACTAAATCAATGGACCATGGGGCCATGAACAATGTGAAATATAGTATATCTGTATAATCACATATTGTTGCCTTATTATGTGATGTAAATGTAGTGAAAAGTGGATATTTTATTTGGGAAAATCCTGTCGCTTGGAACGCTAATGTAGAGTGTACCAAGTGAGATTCTAGTTATTTACACAAGCAGATTTCGACAAAAAATAAAGTCCCAGAATTCAAAGATGACGGAAAATATACCATTAGCTTACACTAACTCTGAAAATATTCAACAAATCATAACATAAATTGACCCCGAAATTGGTATATGACCTCAAAACATTAAGCAATGACTTCACTTGCGTCATCCTTGAGGTATTGATTGATAAACATGGTCATGTTTTTCACTGATGAGGAAGATAGTTCCTAGCCTACATGATACAGTGCTTGCTTTGTTATCCAACTGATCTTTAATCATTTCTGTCATCCTGTGAACCCTGTTCATTGCTGCTCGCTGCTATATCTGTATGTATTATTGTTGTTGTTGTTATTATTTACAACAATAATAATAATAATATGATCGCATGGATAAAGGCGTACAGAAACACGAGCCCTTGCTGTGCGCGCACTATCCATCATGCATTGTTGTGTGGGCAGGGCGCTTGTATCTCTACTGAAGGTAAGATAGTTAAAGAGATAGACAGCAGATGTTATCCTGATACTGTGTGGCAGAAATTCTAATGCACTGGATTAGTTACGATGTGTGTGTTGTTTTCAGAGCCATCCCACCAGTCTCATCAAATATGTGCGATTCGGCTGCTAGAGAACTTGTTGCTTTAAACAGGAGGCTACCGAGTGTGTGTGTACATCGCAAATATCTCTAACATGAAATCCATCATTTCTCGGCCTCCCTTCACACCTGTCAATCCTCTCCCCTACCCTCAATGATCTCGTCCTGTAGCCTAGATCAGTGAATATCGACAGGCTACCAATCGTCGCTTACCGCTTGCATGCCGACTAATCTACCCTAAATGTCAAGTTGTAACGAAGTTAACTCGTTACATCATGCAATTGACTAACAGTACATCATGAATAGCCTGCATGTTGGATATCGTAGGCAAATCGTGTTTTAGTGACGCTCCAGTAATCCGCACAAATCACGTATTGTTTATCGTCGTATTCTCTAAACCTGGAGTTGCATTTATGAATGCCGTTTTGCGTCTTTAATTTTACCTGAAGTTTGGCAATCTCCGCCATCTCTGCTTCTGTCAGGGAGGCCATTGCAGTGTTGTCAGGGGAGGGGGGGGGGCGTTTTTGTTGCTATGGGAACCACGGCGCAGGTTTTGTCATTGGCTGATGACGTCGCCTGACTGGAATTTCCAACTCATTTCAGTATTCTGATGTCTATTTCTAGCAGTTTCTGCAGGTGTCTATTTCTAGCAGTTTGCTTGGTATACCTGAGTTAACCCATAAACATCATTCTATGTCTTGTCTGCTCCGTAGTTGAGTTGACAACCTGCAGTAGGTGTGTGTGTGTGTGTGTGTTTATGTGTGCCTGTGTCCGTGTGTATCTGTGTTTTCGTCTGCCTGCCTGAGTGTGGGGGGTTAATTCCCCGTGAACACAGATGGCTCAGACGTTCTAATCCTTTTTCTTATGAATCCCACCTCCTCTCCTCTCCTCTCCTCTCCTCTCCTCTCCTCTCCTCTCCTCTCCTCTCCTCTCCTCTCCTCTCCTGTTGGGATCATAATTAGATAAATGGTGTGAGCAACAGAGCGAGAACCGGAAACAATACACCTAATATTATTTCAGGGCCTGGAGTTTACCTTTCCGTATCTGACCTGGAGTTTACCGTTCCGTATCTGACCTGCCATTAACGGAGAGAGATAACGGAATGCATGCTGTGCAGACCGGGTCATGGACAGAACTGGGAGTTTACCGTTCCGTATCTGACCTGGAGTTTACCGTTCCATATCTGACCTGCCATTAACGGAGAGAGATAACGGAATGCATGCTGTGCAGACCGGGTCATGGACAGAACTGGGAGTTTACCGTTCCGTATCTGACCTGGAGTTTACCGTTCCGTATCTGACCTGGAGTTTACCGTTCCGTATCTGACCTGGAGTTTACCGTTCCGTATCTGACCTGGAGTTTACCTTTTCCGTATCTGACCTGTGGTTTACCTTTTCCGTATCTGTGGATTACATCACAGACTCTGCTTCTTGCTGTGGATTATAAAGCATAGAGCTGTTGTGAGATCTAGATCTGTAGAAGACTGGACAGTGAGTCCTGCAGTGAGGAGTTGACTGGCTGAATCATCTGTTTCTGGTAATTGTGACCTGAGGAGTTGACTGGCTGAATCATCTGTTTCTGGTAACTGTGACTTGAGGAGTTGACTGGCTGAATCATCTGTTTCTGGTAACTGACTTGAGTTGACTGGCTGAATCATCTGTTTCTGGTAACTGACTTGAGGAGTTGACTGGCTGAATCATCTGTTTCTGGTAACTGACTTGAGGAGTTGACTGGCTGAATCATCTGTTTCTGGTACTTGACTTGAGGAGTTGACTGGCTGAATCATCTGTTTCTGGTAACTGACTTGAGGAGTTGACTGGCTGAATCATCTGTTTCTGGTACTTGACTTGAGGAGTTGACTGGCTGAATCATCTGTTTCTGGTAACTGACTTGAGGAGTTGACTGGCTGAATCATCTGTTTGCTGGTAGAGAAGAAGCCAATGAGTTCTTTAAGGTAAGCACAGGAGAATAACTACAGAGTGTGTATGTGTGTGTTATTTATTTAGCCTATAGCTCCTGTGGTGAGGTGGATTAAGGTGTTTGTTCAGGTGAGTCACAGCTGCTTAGGAAGGGATGAGGGTCAGAGAGGGAGGAGGGAGGGAGGGAGGAGAGAAGAGGAGGGAGGGAGGGAGGGAAGGAAGGAAGGAAGAGGAGGAGGAGGGAGGAGATAACGAGAGTGGATATGAGAGGGGGAGGAAGGACTCAGAGGAGAAGACAAAAATAACAGACCAGAAAGCAGAGGGGTGAAAGCGAAGGTGTTGAAATGAAGGAGAGATATTGGGTTACGAGAGCGGGAAAATGGGAGTTGACAGAAAGGAGGAGATTTTTGAGATCAAATCAAATCAAAATCAAATCAAATCAAATTTTATTTGTCACATACACATGGTTAGCAGATGTTAATGTGAGTGTAGCGATGGAGACAGAGTTGTGAATCTGACCCCACAAGAGACACTGGTTCAACTGTCTAGTTCCTGTCATCACAGGAAGTTGACAGGCTTCTATATCCCCCCCAACACACACACACACACACACACACACTCACACTCACACACACACACACTCTCTCTCCAGTGGAGCAGGTGTCTCAAAATTGCCAAGGCGGATCTGAAAAATACACACAGGAGAGAAACTATTTTTGGTGTTCTTGTCAAACCAGTCAGTCTCCAGCCTTACCAGGAGAGGGCTCTGTCGTTGCTAGTTATTCTCCTTACCAGGAGAGGGCTCTGTCGTTGCTAGTTATTCTCCTTACCAGGAGAGGGCTCTGTCGTTGCTAGTTATTCTCCTTACCAGGAGAGGGCTCTGTCGTTGCTAGTTATTCTCCTTACCAGGAGGGCTCTGTTGTTGCTAGTTATTCTGCATACAGTCTTCAACTTCCACCTCCAGCTGCCAACATTTATGTATCTGGCAATTGCTAGATGACATGACAGAGAGAGACAGATAGATGAGAAAGACAGAAAGATAGACAGACAGGAGAGAGAGAGAGAGAGAGACAGGAGAGAGAAGCAGACAGTAGAGAGAGAGAGAGACAGACAGGAGAGAGAGAGGGACAGACAGGAGAGAGAGAGAGACAGACAGGAGAGAGAAGCAGACAGTAGAGAGAAGCAGACAGTAGAGAGAAGCAGACAGTAGAGAGAGAGAGGGACAGACAGGAGAGAGAGAGGGACAGACAGGAGAGAGAGAGGGACAGACAGGAGAGAGAGAGGGACAGACAGGAGAGAGAGAGGGACAGACAGGAGAGAGAGAGGGACAGACAGGAGAGAGAGAGGGACAGACAGGAGAGAGAGAGGGACAGACAGGAGAGAGAGAGGGACAGACAGGAGAGAGAGAGAGACAGACAGGAGAGAGAGAGGGACAGACAGGAGAGAGAGAGGGACAGACAGGAGAGAGAGAGAGAGACAGACAGTAGAGAGAGAGAGACAGACAGGAGAGAGAGAGAGACAGACAGGAGAGAGAAGCAGACAGTAGAGAGAGAGACAGAGAGAGAATGTGTACCACATACATTCCCCCCTCAGAGCCACCCTACTTCAATGAAGAGAGTTTCTCCATTCTAGAGGGGGAAATGAGTCACTTTCAGGCCCAAGGCAACGTACTGGTCTGTGGAGACCTGAATGCTAGAACAGCAGAAGAACAAGACACTATTAACAGTCATGGGGATAAACACCTACCAGGAAGCAACAACCTTTCCCTCCCCACATACCCCCACAGAAACAACTATGACAAAGTGAAAAACAAAACGGAGTACAGCTCGTGAAGTTCTGTGGAACACTGGGTCTGTACATAGTCAATGGTAGGCTGAGAGGGGACTCTTTTGGTCGGTACACCTACAGCTCTGTGGAACACTGGGTCTGTACATAGTCAATGGTAGGCTGAGAGGGGACTCTTTTGGTCGGTACACCTACAGCTCTGTGGAACACTGGGTCTGTACATAGTCAATGGTAGGCTGAGAGGGGACTCTTTTGGTCGGTACAGCTCTGTCGAACACTGGGTCTGTACATAGTCAATGGTAGGCTGAGAGGGGACTCTTTTGGTAGGTACACCTACAGCTCATCCCTTGGCAGCATCACTGTAGACTACTTCCTCACCGACCTAATCCCAGAATCTCTCAGAGCCTTCAGTCAACCCACTAACACCTCTCTCAGACCACAGTAAAATCACAGTGAATCTGAAAAGAGCGGAACCCAACCATGAAGCATCACGGCCCAATAAATTACATGGTACAAAACAGGCCTATAGATGGAGTACAAACAGTACAGACATCTACCAAAAAGCAATTGGTAGCCAAAAAATACAATCTCTCCTGGACAACTTTTTAGCCTTAACATTCTCCTTCAGCAATGAAGGTGTAAATTTGGCCGTTTGGAATATAAACTTTATATTTGACAAATTTGCCTCCTTGGCTAATCTAAAGAAGCATAATAAACAGAAAATGAAAAATGGTTTGATAATGATTGGAGAAATCTAAGAAAGTCATTGAGAAATATATCTAATCAAAAACACAGAGAACCAGACAACAACAATACACACCTTCAATATGGGGAAACACTGAAGCAATACAAACACACCCTAAGAACAAAAAAGGAACAGCACATTAGAAATCAGCTGGATGGAATTGAGGAATCCATATTAATCAAACCACTTCTGGGAGAATTGGAATAAACTAAACAAACCTCATCATGAGGAATTGGCTCTCCAAAATGGGGATATGTGGAGAAATCACTTTGTCACAATCCTCTACTTTGCAATCCTCTACAGCAATATAAGCCCAGAACAAAAAGATATACAAGAAACATTACAAATCCTTCAATCAGCAGTCAGACTATCAGAATCCTGTGGATACCCCAGTTACAGAAGAATCATTATTGGAAAGACTATGCTCTCTCCAACCCAAAAAAGGCCTGTTGTGCTGATGGTATTTTAAATGAAATGATCAAATATACAGACCACAAATTCAAATTGGCTATACTCAAACTCTTCAACATGATCCTCACAGCAGGTATTTTCCTAAATATTTGGAACCAGGGATTGATCACACCAATCTATAAAAATGGAGACAAATTGGACCCAAATAATTACAGAGGAATTTGCGTTAACAGCAACTTGGGGAAAATTCTCTGCAGTATTATAAATAGCAGACTACATAATTTCCTTGACGAACACAACGTCCTGAGCAGAAGCCAGATTGGATTTCTAAAAAATGATCGTACAACAGACCACATGTACACCCTCCACACTCTAATTGATAAACAAGTAAACCAAAACAAAGGCAAAATCTACTCGTGTTTTTTAGATTTCAAGAAAGCATTTGATTCAATTTGGCACGAAGGTCTTTTTTATAAACTAATAGAAAGTGGTATTGGAGGGAAAACATGATTTTATTAAATCAATGTACACTAAAAACAAATGTGCGGTTAAAATTGGCAACAAGCAAAGAGACTTCTTCTCGCAGGGACGGGGAGTGAAACAGGGCTGCCCAATAAGTCCAACACTATATAACATCTACATTAATGAATTAACAACAAGCAAACAGACTTCTTCTCTCAGGGACGGGGAGTGAAACAGGGCTGCCAAATAAGTCCAACACTATTTAACATCTACATTAATGAATTAACAACAAGCAAACAGACTTCTTCTCTCAGGGACGGGGAGTGAAACAGGGCTGCCCAATAAGTCCAACACTATATAACATCTACATTAATGAATTAACAACAAGCAAACAGACTTCTTCTCTCAGGGACGGGGAGTGAAACAGGGCTGCCCAATAAGTCCAACACTATATAACATCTACATTAATGAATTAACAACAAGCAAACAGACTTCTTCTCTCAGGGACGGGGAGTGAAACAGGGCTGCCAAATAAGTCCAACACTATTTAACATCTACATTAATGAATTAACAACAAGCAAACAGACTTCTTCTCTCAGGGACGGGGAGTGAAACAGGGCTGCCCAATAAGTCCAACACTATTTAACATCTACATTAATGAATTAACAACAAGCAAACAGACTTCTTCTCTCAGGGACGGGGAGTGAAACAGGGCTGCCCAATAAGTCCAACACTATATAACATCTACATTAATGAATTAACAACAAGCAAACAGACTTCTTCTCTCAGGGACGGGGAGTGAAACAGGGCTGCCAAATAAGTCCAACACTATTTAACATCTACATTAATGAATTAACAACAAGCAAACAGACTTCTTCTCTCAGGGACGGGGAGTGAAACAGGGCTGCCCAATAAGTCCAACACTATTTAACATCTACATTAATGAATTAACAACAAGCAAACAGACTTCTTCTCTCAGGGACGGGGAGTGAAACAGGGCTGCCCAATAAGTCCAACACTATTTAACATCTACATTAATGATTTGGCAAAAACATTATAAGAATCGGCAGCACCTGGTATCACCCTACACAACACTGAAATCAAGTGTCTGCTGTCGACAGATGACCTGGTGCTGCTGTCTCCCACTAAAGAGGGGTTACAGCAGCACCTAGATCGTCTTCACAGGTTCTGTCAGACCTGGGTTCTGACTGTTAACCACAGGTTCTGTCAGACCTGGGTTCTGACTGTTAACCACAGGTTCTGTCAGACCTGGGTTCTGACCGTTAACCACAGGTTCTGTCAGACCTGGACTCTGACCGTTAACCACAGGTTCTGTCAGACCTGGACTCTGACCGTTAACCACAGGTTCTGTCAGACCTGGACTCTGACCGTTAACCACAGGTTCTGTCAGACCTGGACTCTGACCGTTAATCACAGGTTCTGTCAGACCTGGACTCTGACCGTTAACCACAGGTTCTGTCAGACCTGGACTCTGACCGTTAATCACAGGTTCTGTCAGACCTGGGCTCTGACCGTTAACCTAAAAAACCCAAATATAATGATATTCCAAAAAAGGTCCAGAAATCAGGATGACAAATATAAATTATATTTGGACACAGTTCTATTAGAACACACCAAAAACGACACGTATCTAGGACCTAATATCAGCAACACAGGTAGCTTTCACATGGCTGTGAATGAGCTGAGAGACAAAGCAAGAAGAGCATTCTATGCCATTAACAGGAACATCAAAATCGAAATTCCAATTAGAATCTGGCTCAATTTTCTAATCGGTTATGGAACCAATTACTCTACATGGCAGTGAAGTATAATGAATTCACCAAATGGGACAAACATCCAATTGAAATACTGCATGCAGAGTTTTGCAAGACTGTATTGCAAGTACAAAGAAAAACTCCAAATAACGCATGTAGAGCAGAATTGGGCCAACACCCCCTTCTCATTCGAATAGAAAAAAGAGCCATCAAATTTTACAACCATCTAAAAACAAGTGACCCCAAAACATTCCATCACACAGCTCTACAATGTCAAGAGATGAAACAAGAGAAGAGTCCCCTCATCCAGCTGGTTCTGAGGCTCAGTTCACCAACCCAAACCAACCCCATAGAGCCTCAGGACAGCACTCAGAAAATCTGGCCCAACCAAATCATCACAAAACAAAAATAAAAATATATCTTCTATTGGAAAGACACCACAAAAAAATCAAAGTAAACTTCAATGCTATTTGTCAGACTATCTGACCACTGTGACTGATAGAAAACTGAGGAAAACATTGACTAGGTACAGACTAAGTGAGCACAGTCTGGCTATAGAGACTGGTCGTCACTGCCCAGAGGACAGGCTGTGCTCACTCTGCTCCAGGGGAGAGGTAGAAACAGAGCTGCATTTCCTATTACACTGTGACAAATACACAGACCTAAGAGAATATTTATTTCCCCAAATTATAATTCAATACAAAGAATTTTAAACTATAAAAGATGAAGAAAAATAATCATATATTTATTGGGTGAAAAGCCAAAATGTGCAGTGGGAGAGTGTGAGTGAGTGTTCCTGGTCTTCTGATGTCTGACACTTTGTTCTCTACATCTCTAAGTCCATAAAGTACTTCACGTTATGACACAAATGCTCTGTTTGGTAAGAATTAAGTAAGACGTGAGGAAGATCTAAGATGTAATTATATAATTGTGCTGTGTGTGTGTGAAGGACTGTGCCTCAGTGTGAAGGACTGTGCCTAAGTTTCTCAGAAGCTAATCCCTAAACTGTATTCAAAATAGAGCCTTTCAGCTGGCAGCCACTGTGAACTGATTCCTACCCTCTGCTCTGAGACATGGGTGGCCAAGCGCCCTCTTGGAGAGCTACTGGGCGTGTATATATTTTGTAGTCTCACTTATTACAGTGGCTGGATTTCAACTGTGGCTGACGGACCTTATGAAAGCAAACATGTGACGCATTCATCTGGTTTTAGCGTAACCTCACGTTGTAGAAGTGCCTACTGTGCGTTTTATAGAGAAAAGAGTTCGTTAGAAAAATGTATTAAAGTTTCGCTTTACAATGCTACTGTAGTTGACATTACATAGACATTTTAAAAACCACATTGTGGACCACTCAAATAGAGCTAACCCTAACTCAAATAGAGGGTAACCCTAACTCAAATAGAGGGTAACCCTAACTCAAATAGAGGGTAACCCTAACTCAAATAGAGGGTAACCCTAACTCAAATAGAGGGTAACCCTAACTCAAATAGAGGGTAACCCTAACTCAAATAGAGGGTAACCCTAACTCAAATAGAGCTAACCCTAACTCAAATAGAGGCTAACCCTAACTCAAATAGAGGCTAACCCTAACTCAAATAGAGGGTAACCCTAACTCAAATAGAGGCTAACCCTAACTCAAATAGAGGCTAACCCTAACTAAAATGGAGAGTAACCCTGACTCAAATGGAGGGTAACCCTGACTCAAATGGAGGGTAACCCTAACTCAAATAGAGGGTAACCCTAACTCAAATAGAGCTAACCCTAACTCAAATAGAGGGTAACCTTAACTCAAATAGAGCTAACCCTAACTCAAATAGAGCTAACCCTAACTCAAATAGAGCTAACCCTAACTCAAATAGAGGGTAACCCTAACTCAAATAGAGTTAACCCTAACCCTAACTCAAATAGAGGATAACCCTAACTCAAATAGAGCTAACCCTAACTCAAATAGAGTTAAACCTAACCCTGACTCAAATAGAGGGTAACACTAACTAAAATAGAGCTAACCCTAACTCAAATATAGGGTAGCCCTAACTCAAATAGAGGGTAACCCTAACCCTAACTCAAATAGAGTTAACCCTAACTCAAATAGAGTTAACCCTAACTCAAATAGAGTTAACCCTAACTCAAATAGAGTTAACCCTAACTCAAATAGAGGGTAACCCTAACTCAAATAGAGGGTAACCCTAACTCAAATAGAGGGTAACCCTAACTCAAATAGAGGGTAACCCTAACTCAAATAGAGGGTAACCCTAACTCAAATAGAGGGTAACCCTAACTCAAATAGAGGGTAACCCTAACTCAAATAGAGGGTAACCCTAACTCAAATAGAGGGTAACCTTAACTCAAATAGAGGGTAACCTTAACTCAAATAGAGCTAACCCTAACTCAAATAGAGCTAACCCTAACTCAAATAGAGGGTGACCCTAACTCAAATAGAGGGTAACCCTAACTCAAATAGAGTGGTCCAGTAAGTTCTAGCCTCAGTAGGATGTCCATGTGCTCTGTTTCTGTGGTATGTTTCCTCAGAGCTGTCTGCTGCAACCCCTGAGCTAGTCAATCAATGAACCTGTTCTGTATGGAACTGTGTATCATTCCCCCTAACCCTATCCCTAGCCCTAACCCTATCCCTAACCCTATCCCAACCCTATCCCTTGCCCTATCCCTAACCCTATCCCTTACCCTAGCCTATCTCTAATCCTAACCCTATCCTATCCTAACCCTATCCTATTCTAACCCTATCCTAACCCTATCCCTATCCTAACCCTATCCCTAACCTAACTCTATCCCTAATCCTATCCTAACCCTAACCCTATCCTAACCCTATCCTAACCCTATCCCTAACCCTATCCTAACCCTATCCCTAATCCTATCCTAACCCTATCCCTAATCCTATCCCTAATCCTATCCTAACCCGAACCCTAGCCTAACCCTACCCCTAATCCTATCATATCCCTAACCCTAACCTTATCCCTAACCCTATCCTAACCCTATCCCTATCCCTATCCCTATCCTAACCCTATCCTAACCCTATCCTATCCCTAACCCTATCATATCCTATCCCTAACCCTATCCTATCCCTAACCCTATCCTAACCCTATCCCTATCCTAACCCTATCCTATCCCTAACCCTATCCTATCCCTAACCCTATCCTGTCCTATCCTATCCCTAACCCTATCCTATCCTATCCTATCCCTAACCCTATCCTATCCTTAACCCTATCCTGTCCTGTCCTATCCCTATCCTAACCCTATCCTATCCCTATCCCTATCCTAACCCTATCCCTATCCCTATCCTATCCCTAACCCTATCCTGTCCTATCCCTAACCCTATCCTATCCCTAACCCTATCCTATCCTGAACCCTATCCTGTCCTGTCCTATCCCTATTCTATCCCTATCCTATTCCTATCCCTAACCCTATCCTAACCCTAACCCTATCCCTAACCCTATCCCTATCCTAACCCTATCCCTATCCCTATCCTAACCCTATCCCTATCCTAACCCTATCCCTATCCTAACCCTATCCCTATCCTAACCCTATCCCTATCCTAACCCTATCCCTATCCTAACCCTATCCCTATCCTAACCCTATCCCTATCCTAACCCTATCCCTATCCTAACCCTATCCCTATCCTAACCCTATCCCTATCCTAACCCTATCCCTATCCTAACCCTATCCCTAACACCATCACTCTGCCAGATCTCAGCTGATTAAGGAGGCTTTGCTTTCTATCCTCCTCCTCCCCTCCTCCTCCTCCCCTCCAGGTCTGATTAGCTAGCGGCCATCTTACAGGAGTGGGTTGGAACCTGTTGCAGGCGCTAACCACAGTGTCAGTGTGTGTGGACTAACGGCTGACGGTAGACACGGCTAGCTCAAACACTCTCACACACGGACACTGGTACAGGTAGACACGGCTAGCTCGATCACTCTCACACACAGACACTGGTACAGGTAGACACGGCTAGCTCGTACACTCTCACACACGGACACTGGTACAGTATGGGAGCCAGATGCAGAGCAGTTTGAAGGAATTCACCTCGGACTGCTTCTATCGGATTGGATCATGTTTCCTGACTATGTGAGTAGAATGTCTCAAAGTTAGGGGCTCTAGTGTGTAAAGGTGTGTGTGTGTGTGGTGGTTAGTGTTAGGGTAGACGTGTGTGTGTGTGTGTGTGTGTGTGTGTGTGTGTGTGTGTGTGTGTGTGTGTGTGTGTGTGTGTGTGTGTGTGTGTGTGTGTGTGTGTGTGTGTGTGTTTGATGGAAGATGACTGTACTGTAGATAGTTGATTGTAGTCTCAGATTCACTTGTTGCGTTCATGTATTCTGCTGACTTTGACAGTGGAATGTGAAGGTAGTGTTTTTTGTTGTAGTGAGACCTGTTTAGGTTTTAGTTATATAACCACTGAAAATATCTATAGATGGTCATCTCTGATGGGTTTAACTCAGCGGTTTCAGAGACAATAACAGGTGCGTTTGCATGTCTATCTGTGTAGGATTGTGTAACTCCAGGTAAAGGTGGGATTAAGTAACCTATTAAAGGCTGAGCAGAGGAAATGAGAAGATTCCCCTGTTGGTATTAATCCCCAGGCCGTGTTTAGGCCAACTAGTCTCTACAAAGTGTACACCTTAAAGTTCCATTCTGGGACAGCTCCATTATGTTCCTGTCAGGCCACTGATTATGGAGCAGAAGATGTCTGTTGTCATAAAGTCACAGTTCCTGCCCGCATGCCTCTGTCTACGCAACTATAATGTGGTGTCTGTGATGGTACAGAGAGACAGAGAGAGAGACCGTGTGTGTGTGTGCAATTTAACAAACCAGCTCTATGCACAAGGACTATTTTTATCAGTTTACACTGAGAATTAAAACACATTTACTGGAGGAACTGTGCAGATGCAAAGTTTGGTAACAGAATTTCGGTCGAATCTCCCTCAGAGATCTCCATTCAGAAAGTATTCAGACCCCTTCACTTTTTCTACATTTTAATATGTTACAGCCTTATTCTAAAATGATTTTCAATTACAGGTTTTCCTCATCAATCTACACACAATACCCCACAATGGCATCACAATACCCCACAATGGCATCACAATACCCCACAATGACATCACAATACCCCATAATGACATCACAATACCCCATAATGACATCACAATACCCCACAATGGCATCACAATACCCCACAATGGCATCACAATACCCCATAATGACACAGCGAAAAAAGTAGTAATTTTGGCAAATGTATTACAAATAACAAACAGAAATACCTTATTTACATAAGTATTCAGACCCTTTGAGATGGCGCTTGACATTGAGCTCAGGTGCATCCTGTTTCCATTGATCATCCTTGTAGAAAAATCTCAACTTGATTGGAGTCCACCTGCGGTAAATTCAATTAATTGGACATGATTTGGGAAGACACACACCCAAGGTCATATAAGGTCTCACATATAAGGTCTCACAGTTGATGGTGCATGTCAGAGCAAAAACCAAGTCATGAGGTCGAAGGAATTGTCTGTGGAGCTCCGAGACAGGATTGTGTCGAGGCCAAAACATTTCTGCAGCATTGAAGTTCCCCAAGAACACAGTGGCCTCCATCATTCTTAAATGGAAGAAGTTTGCAATCACCAAGACTCTTTCTAGAGCTGGCCGCCCGGCAAAACTGAACAATCGGGGGAGAAGGGCCTTGTTCAGGGAGGTGACCAAGAACCCGATGGTCACTCTGACAGAGCTCGACGGTTCCTCTGCAGCACTCCACCAATCAGGCCTTCGTGGTAGAGTGGCCAGACGGAAGCCACTCCTCAGTAAAAGGCACATGACAGCCTGCTTGGAGTTTGCCAAAAGGCACCTAAAGGACTCTCAGACCATGAGAAACAAGATTCTCTGGTCTGATGGAACCAAGATTGACCTCTTTGGCCTGAATGCTAAGCGTCACGTCCGGAGGAAACCAGGTACCATCCCTACGGTGAAGCATGGTGGTGGCAGCATCAGGCTGTAGGGATGTTTTTCAGCTGCAGGGACTGGGAGACTAGTCAGGATCGAGGGAAAGATGAACGGAGCAAAGAGATCCTTGATTTTACTGAGTCAAAGGTCTGAATACTTATGTAAATGTAATTTAAACCAGTTTTTTTGCTTTGTCATTATCGGGTATTGTGTGTAGATTGATGAGGGAAAAAACAATTGAATCAATTTCAGAATAAGGCTGTAATGGAACAAAATGTGGAAAACGTCAAGAGGGTCTGAATACTTTCTGAATGCCCTGTATATACTCAGAATTAAGATACTATATTAAGAAACTATGTCTGCAGAAATAATGGGGGGTCAGCTATGACACATTGACTTTGGAAAAAATATATGTTTTGGTTGTTGAACTACAGTAAGTGAAGTGGATCTACACCCGGTAAAGGATTTTCATCATGAGTCCCTGATCTGTACTTCACAGAAATCCATAATTATGGATATGAAAGTAATCTCTTCCAAATAGGAATAAGATGAGAAGAAATAAGAAACCCGCACACTGCTCTTACTAGTATCACTGCTCTTACTAGTATCACTGCTCTTACTAGTATCACTGCTCTTACTAGTATCACTGCTCTTACTAGTATCACTGCTCTTACTAGTATCACTGCTCTTACTAGTATCACTGCTCTTACTAGTATCACTGTTCTTACTAGTATCACTGCTCTTACTAGTATCACTGTTCTTACTAGTATCACTGTTCTTACTAGTATCACTGCTCTTACTAGTATCACTGCTCTTACTAGTATCACTGCTCTTACTAGTATCACTGCTCTTACTAGTATCACTGCTCTTACTAGTATCACTGCTCTTACTAGTATCACTGCTCTTACTAGTATCACTGTTCTTACTAGTATCACTGCTCTTACTAGTATCACTGCTCTTACTAGTATCACTGCTCTTACTAGTATCACTGCTCTTACTAGTATCACTGCTCTTACTAGTATCACTGCTCTTACTAGTATCACTGCTCTTACTAGTATCACTGCTCTTACTAGTATCACTGCTCTTACTAGTATCACTGCTCTTACTAGTATCACTGTTCTTACTAGTATCACTGCTCTTACTAGTATCACTGCTCTTACTAGTATCACTGCTCTTACTAGTATCACTGTTCTTACTAGTATCACTGCTCTTACTAGTATCACTGCTCTTTATTTATTAAGCTTTACGTATCGGCCTCAAACCAAGAGCGGTGATACTACCAAGAGCAGAGTTCAGTACAGGAGAGTTCAGTACAGGAGAGTTCAGTACAGGAGAGTTCAGTACAGGAGAGTTCAGTACAGGAGAGTTCAGTACAGGAGAGTTCAGTACAGGAGAGTTCAGTACAGGAGAGTTCAATACAGGAGAGTTCAATACAGGAGAGTTCAATACAGGAGAGTTCAGTACAGGAGAGTTCAGTACAGGAGAGTTCAGTACAGGAGAGTTCAGTACAGGAGAGTTCAGTACAGGAGAGTTCAGTACAGGAGAGTTCAGTACAGGAGAGTTCAATACAGGAGAGTTCAGTACAGGAGAGTTCAGTACAGGAGAGTTCAGTACAGGAGAGTTCAGTACAGGAGAGTTCAGTACAGGAGAGTTTAGAACAGTAGAGTTTAGAACAGTAGAGCACAGTACAGTAGAGTTCAGTACAGTACAGTTCATTAGAGCACAGCACAGAACAGTAGAGTTCAGTACAGTAGAGTTCAGTACAGTGGGTTCAGTACAGTTCAGTAGAGCACAGCACAGTACAGTAGAGTAGAGTTCAGTACAGAACAGTGCAGAACAGTAGAGTTCAGTAGAGTACAGAACAGTGGAGTTCAGTACAGTAGGGTTCAGTACAGTTCAGTAGAGCACAGTACAGTAGAGTTCAGTAGAGTTCAGTACAGAACAGTAGAGTTCAGAACAGAACAGTAGAGTTCAGTACAGAACAGTAGAGTTCAGAACAGTATAGTTCAGTACAGCACAGTAGAGATCAGTAGAATAAAGTACAGTAAAATATAGTAGAGTATAGTACAGTACAATACAACACATTATAAGGTACCCAACTCTAGTTTGCTCATCTGTGTACTGTATTGAACTAAACTCTACTGTACTGTACAGTACTGTGCTGTATTGAACTAAACTCTACTTTCCTTTACTGTACTCTACTGTGCTGTCCAAACTTGTGAACTCAACTGTGCTTTGTGTCCACTAAGATTTCCCATTGTAGCCAATTAAATTGCAGAAATTCCGTTACCGAGTTTTTTTCCGGAAATGTAATAATTTAATAATTAATTAAAAAAGTTATATCCGTAAAACCCTATAACTAATTGATAGCTCTACCCAGGGTTGCACATTTTGGGAAATATTCAGAGGTGGAAGCTTTCTGTGGGAATTAACGGGAATATATGGGAATTAACGGGAATATATGGGAATTAATATTAATACCATTTAAATGTAGATGTTTTTTGCATTGGATATATTTACCATATCATATTGAGACAGAAACATAAACCTTTTACCTGATCATAAGTAGACATAATTGAAAACGATTAAATCCGTCCAACATATATATATTCTTAAACAATTTAGTTACGAATTGAACTTGAATTAAATTAGTTGACTCTTCACATGAGATGATTTCACTGAACAACAAAAGAAAGGGAATATTGAATGACCCATCGCATCTCCCCAAAAATCTGTAAAATGATAGTCTAGAAACTAAAACTTTGGTTGTCTTCCTCTCAGGGTTCCATGTCTTCTCCCTGGACCTCCTCAATATCCACCTCTTGAACATCAGACGCGGCCTCATCTTCACTGTCACTTTCCAACCTTGTTAAGGAGAGCTTGTTGTCAGGCTCAAAAAGCATTGGCCACCAATGTTTCAACCCTTGTATTGGTCAGCGTGCTTTGGTGTGTGTGTGTTCACAAACAAGGACTAGCGCTCTGAGGCAGCTGATGTTGGTGGGATTTGGAGGATGATTGAGGCAACAGGGGAAAGAGCCTCAGATCCACAAAGTCCCTTCCACCAGGTGGCTGATGAGATATGTTGGCACGACTTCCGTATTGCATATCCATACCAAAGCCTTTGCTTGGAAGTGTACTGCCAAGAACCTTGCCCTCATCGAGGCCAAGGTGGCGAGACACGGTAGTGAGGACACCATGGGCCTTGTTAATCTCTGCACCAGACAGGATGCTCTTGCCAGCATACTTGGGGTCCAACATGTACGCTGCGGTGTGTAAGGGCTTCAGGCAGAAGTCTTCATGCTTTTTGATGTATTTCAGAACTGCAGTTTCCTCTACTTGGAGCAACAGTGAAGTGGGCAGGGCAGTACGGATTTCTTCTCTTACATCTGCAAGCAGAGTCTGAACATCAGACAGGATGGCATTGTCTTCCTTAATCTGTGAAATGGCTACTGCTATAGGTTTCAGGCTGCTTACCACTCTCTCTCAAAATACATCATCCAGGAGGATCCTCTTGATGTGGCTGTCTGTATCGGCAGACTGTGATATGGCTATTTCTTGGAGAGACTCCTTCCCCTCCAGGAGACTGTCAAACATGATATCAACACCACCCCAACAGGTGTTGCTGGGCAGCTTCAATGTGGTGCTCTTATTCTTCTCACTTTGCTTGGTGAAGTAGATTGCTGCTATAACTTGATGACCCTTCACATACCTAATCATTTCCTTGGCTCTCTTGTAGTGGGTATCCATTGTTTTCAGTGCCATGATGTCCTTGAGGAGCAGATTCAATGCATGAGTAGCACAGCCAATAGTTGTGATGTGAGGGTAGGACTCCTCCACTTTAGACTAAGCAGCCTTCATGTTCGCAGCATTGTCTGTCACCAGTGCAAATACCTTCTGTGGTCCAAGGTCATTGATGACTGCCTTCAGCTCATCTGTAATGTATAGACCGGTGTGTCTGTTGTCCCTTGTGTCTGTGCTCTTGTAGAATCCTGGTTGAGTGGTGGAGATGACGTAGTTAATTATTCCTTGCCCATGAACATTCAACCACCCATCAGAGATGATTTCAATACAGTCTGCTTTCTCTATGATTTGCTTGACCTTCACTTGAACTCTGTTGAACTCTGCATCCAGCAAATGAGTAGATAAAGCATGTCTGGTTGGCGGGGTGTATGCTGGGTGAAGAACATTCAGAAATCTCTTCCAATAAACAATGCCTGTGAGCATCAGAGGTGAACAGTTACACAGCATGAGCAAGACATTCATCAGCATTTTTCTGACTACATTCCTCCATTGAGTCAAAAAAAACTTCTGATTCCAAGAGGACTATGAGCTGTTGCTATCGATAAGGTGTCAGATTCATAATTTTCACCTCGAATAGAAGTAGAGCGACTTTTGTTAGAGGTTGCTTGTTGAGAGTGCCGAGGGAAGTTTATGCACTTGGCCAGATGATTCTGCATCTTTGTTGTTGCATTCTTCACATATGATTTGGCACAGTATTTGCAAATGTACACAACTTCTCCTTCTACATTAGCTGCAGTGAAATGTCTCCACACATCAGATGGCATGACATTTTCCTATAAAGATTAGAGAAACATTTGTAAAAATACATATAATTTACATGTACAGATAAATAGTTAAGCAGTTAGATTAAACAACTCCTTTGTAAGATAAATGTTTTAAAATGAAACATGTATGGAAACAGGTGAAATAACACTTCTCAGTTAGCAAGGCTCAAGCAAGATAAAACCCACATGGTAGCAAAAACTAACTAGCAAAAATTGTTAACAAGTTAGATTTAAACACACTTTGCTGTATGCTACTATTTACTAGTTAACAAAAAATTATGTATGTCATATAAAATATATTCACCCCACCTAGTATTGTAATCAAAACGTATGTAGTCCTGGGCTCAGACAGTGTAGTAATGTGGACTCAACAGCATCTCCTTAGTGAGCAAGATCTTTTGAATCAGCTGTACATGTGATGGAAGAATGCACTGTGCATGCAGAGGGTTGCAATTCCATTGAATTGGGGGATAGTTTAACCAAAATATGCCACAAGACCTAGAATTGACTTATGTTTATCTCGCAAAAAAAGGTTCCCTGTTTTAAGCAAAAAACTAATTAAAATGAGTTTAAGCAAAATTCCCCAAAATTCCAGGGCTTAACTTCTTATGGAAAAGTTCCAGAAGGTTTCCAACCCTTTTCAACCCTTTAAAGCTTTTAACTTTTTACTTGTTACTTTCATTATCATAACACTTGAAAATATCTTAAAGGTATGTGGGTCTTTGGTAACATAATTCATTCCAAGGCTTACATTTACAGAAAGGCAGAAAAAAAATAGTGTTGATATTAGTTGGCAGAGGGTCTTTACTTCAACATTCAACGTGTTTTTAAGACTTTTTCTGGGAGATGTTTTCTAAGACCAGTTTTCCATCTGTTTAACCAAAAATCAAAGCCTTAAACCGTATTGCATTTTGTAGGATGATAAATGGTAAAACAATTCTATGTGCCTTAAATTCAGGCAGCCTCGTGGTTAGAACGTTGGACTAGTAACCGGAAGGTTCCATCCCTGAGCTGACAAGTTTAAAAATCTGTTGTTCTGCCCCTGAACAAGGCAGTTAACCCACTGTTCCTCGGTAGTTAACCCACAGTCTTAAACTGACTTGCCTAGTTAAATAAAGGTCAAATAAATAAATAAAAATACCCCAAAAATATAGACTCTTTATTTTAATTTATAACCCAATTTGACATGCTCTTATGAACTTCACATGTTGGTGCTCATGGGTCCTTTTACAAGGAAATTACCTTTTTAAAACAGCAGATAATTGCATTTTAAGTGTAATTCAATAGAATGTTATTTTTTTCTCTCAAAAAGTCTTACATTTAACAGATGTATTGAATATGCAGCACATGTGAGATTCAAACCTACAACCCTGGTAGTGCCAGCATCATGCTCCAACCCACTCAACCACCTGGTGGTGCCAGCCCCGTGCTCCAACCCACTCAACCACCTGGTGGTGCCAGCCCCGTGCTCCAACCCACTCAACCACCTGGTGGTGCCAGCATCATGCTCCAACCCACTCAACCACCTGGTGGTGCCAGCATCATGCTCCAACCCACTCAACTACCTGGTGGTGCCAGCATCATGCTCCAACCCACTCAACCACCTGGTGGTGCCAGCATCATGCTCCAACCCACTCAACCACCTGGTGGTGCCAGCATCATGCTCCAACCCACTCAACCACCTGGTGGTGCCAGCATCATGCTCCAACCCACTCAACCACCTGGTGGTGCCAGCCCCGTGCTCCAACACGCTCAACCATCTGTTCTATCAGACGGTCTGGCCAGCCTGTAGCTAGTTTAATCTCAATGCATTAGTCTCAATCAATGGTTGCAAATCGTCATGTACTTACCAGGGTTGGGGTCAATTCTAATTGAAGACAGTCAAATCAGGAAGTGATTTCAATCTAAAATGAAAAATAAACTGAAAAACATTTTCAATTCATTTTTGTTTATTGAGAATTGATTGAAAATAGATGAAAATTTTCAATTATTGGTAATTACCATAGTTTCCTACAACATAAACTATGGTAATTAACCTCCTGCTCATTTTGGAACTATTTAGAAACATTATAATGTTATAGGCCTATTTGAATTATTTTGTAGCAAATATTGTGTTACAGAGTACATTTTGTGTGTGTGTGAGTGTGTGTGCGTGTGTGTGTGTGCGTGTGCGTGTGAGTGTGTGTGTGTGTGTGTGTGTGTGCGTGTTTGACCTGTGTAAATAGGCTTTATGTAATGTGCTATGGGCAGGTAGGGCTGATCTCAGCATGTGCTGCTACCTGTTTACAGTCTGTCCCAAATAGGATTGTCCGACCAACAGAGACACTTCTTTAAACATAGCCTGCCTGGGCTGTCCTACCTCTTTACCTTGTTACCTTCAGCCAGGATACACGCCTGTTTCTGTGTTCCTTTCATGTTTTATAGGATTCTGTGTTCCTTTCATGTTTTATAGGATTCTGTTTTCCTTCCATGTTTTATAGGATTCTGTGTTCCTTTCATGTTTTATAGGATTCTGTTTTCCTTTCATGTTTTATAGGATTCTGTTTTCCTTCCATGTTTTATAGGATTCTGTGTTCCTTTCATGTTTTATAGGATTCTGTTTTCCTTTCATGTTTTATAGGATTCTGTGTTCCTTCCATGTTTTATAGGATTCTGTGTTCCTTCCATGTTTTATAGGATTCTGTTTTCCTTTCATGTTTTATAGGATTCTGTTTTCCTTTCATGTTTTATAGGATTCTGTTTTCCTTTCATGTTTTATAGGATTCTGTTTTCCTTTCATGTTTTATAGGATTCTGTTTTCCTTTCATGTTTTATAGGATTCTGTGTTCCTTTCATGTTTTATAGGATTCTGTGTTCCTTTCATGTTTTATAGGATTCTGTTTTCCTTTTATGTTTTATAGGATTCTGTTTTCCTTCCATGTTTTATAGGATTCTGTTTTCCTTTTATGTTTTATAGGATTCTGTGTTCCTTTTATGTTTTATAGGATTCTGTGTTCCTTCCATGTTTTATAGGATTCTGTTTTCCTTCCATGTTTTATAGGATTCTGTTTTCCTTTTATGTTTTATAGGATTCTGTGTTCCTTTCATGTTTTATAGGATTCTGTTTTCCTTTCATGTTTTATAGGATTCTGTGTTCCTTTCATGTTTTATAGGATTCTGTGTTCCTTTTATGTTTTATAGGATTCTGTGTTCCTTCCATGTTTTATAGGATTCTGTGTTCCTTTCATGTTTTATAGGATTCTGTTTTCCTTTCATGTTTTATAGGATTCTGTTTTCCTTTTATGTTTTATAGGATTCTGTGTTCCTTTCATGTTTTATAGGATTCTGTGTTCCTTTCATGTTTTATAGGATTCTGTTTTCCTTTCATGTTTTATAGGATTCTGTGTTCCTTTCATGTTTTATAGGATTCTGTGTTCCTTTCATGTTTTATAGGATTCTGTGTTCCTTCCATGTTTTATAGGATTCTGTTTTCCTTTCATGTTTTATAGGATTCTGTGTTCCTTTCATGTTTTATAGGATTCTGTGTTCCTTTCATGTTTTATAGGATTCTGTTTTCCTTTCATGTTTTATAGGAGTCTGTGTTCCTCAGAGCTTAAATAGAGAGTTTGGTACCGTCGTGATGCATCAATAAGTTCTAAAGTGTTAAACTATTGGCCAGTCTCAAACTATTGGCCAGACTAATTAACAATCATCTGGTGGCAAAATATTTTATTTGTAAAAAATGTATTTATAAAAATGTCACACCAGGCAACAGATACATACAAAAAATTGCAGAGGATACACTCAAAAGTCAAGAGACTTGTTTCCATTGTCGTCCTCTATTGGTGGCCAAGGGCTACGCCCAAACATTAAGTGATATGGGCAGTCTATACCATGAATACATTCAGTCATATCCATAGCCAGTCACAGTCATGTGTATAGGTTATCTACTCTGGATAGCTACTCTGTGTCAGGTGCTCTGTGTCAGGTGCTCTGGACAGCTTATCTACATCCAGGATTTGGGTGGTTGCTGATTTTCATTCCCAGGCGCGCGCGTGTGTGTGTGTTTTCTCTCTAGGTGTATGTGAGAGGGCAGCATGCAGTCGGCTCCAGCAGGTTTGTGGGACCCCCATGGGCCCCAGTCTGAAGATGGCTCCCCCCTCCCCCTGCTTCCACCCTCCGCCTCTCACCTCTCCCATTGGATCGCCGCGCCACCAGCTAAGCGAATCACTTTCTACAAGAGAGGCGACGATAAGTTTGCTGGTGTGAGGATGGCCGTCCACAAACGCAGCTTCAAATGCTTTGACGCACTGCTGGATGACCTGTCGCAGAAGGTCAGAACGTACACACACACACAGACACACAGTACACACAGTACACACAATACACACAGTACTCACACACACAATACACAGTACGCACAGTACACACAGTACTCACACACACAATACACACAGTACACACACACAATACACAGTACGCACAGTACACACAGTACACACACACACAGTACACACAGTACACACAATACACACAGTACTCACACACACAGTACACACACACACAGTACGCACAGTACACACAGTACACACACACACAGTACACACAGTACACACAATACACACAGTACTCACACACACAATACACACAGTACACACACACACAATACACAGTACGCACAGTACACACAGTACACACACACACAGTACACACACACACAGTACACACACAGTACACACACACAGTAGACACAATACACACAGTACACACACACACACAGTACACACAGTACACACACACACAGTACACACAGTACACACACACACAGTACACACACACACAGTACACACAGTACACACACACACAGTACACACACACACAGTACACACAGTACACACACACACAATACACACAGTACACACACACAATACACACAGTACACACACACACAGTACACACAGTACACACACACAATACACACAGTACACACACACACAGTACACACAGTACACACACAGTACACACACAGTTCACACACACACACAGTACACACAGTACACACACACACACACAGTACACACACACTCTACACTACACACACACACACACATTAAACCTCTGACGTTTTCTGAACCTAAACGTGTATCTGTGTGTAGGTGCCCTTGCCTTTTGGGGTACGCACTGTCACCACCCCCAGAGGAACCCACAGTATTAAACATCTAGAGCAGCTGGAGGACGGGGGGTGCTACCTCTGCTCTGACAGGCGGCAGGCTAAACCAATCAACATGGAGCTGGCTGGCAAACGCCCCGCCCTCTGGCACCACCCCAGGTGAGCGTTTGTACGAGTATCTGTGTGTATATAACGGTGTGAATATGATGTATGTTGTTTATCATGTGGCAGCGACGTTCAGGGGACGTTTGAGATGATGACGAGGTGAGGAGGACGATTATCATTTTTTTTAATGAGCATGGGCCTTATTTCTATTACAGCATATTGGATGACTGCCATTCATATTCCATTTCATCCAGCTCAATGTAACATTGATGGGTTTAGGATACTTACTACATGATACTCTAATTGTCCCTGTACCCATCATGAGGTTGCTACAACCAAGCCTATCAATGAAAGTTTACACTGTAAGGTGCACGCGGATTGGAGAGAAAACTGTTGAGTAATCAAGCTGACAGGCGGTGGCTGTTGACCTTTATAACAAAAGTTTTTAAATGTTTCACTATTTTTTGATGAAATTCACTGAGGAAGATGGTCCTCGCCTTCCTCCTCTGAGGAGCCTCCACTGGTGTACGGTGTGTGCGTGTTCACGGTGTGTGTGTGTGTGTCCCACTACAGCCGCCGAGTGCCACAGCGACCAGCTGAAGACCCTTGCCCTCCCACTGCTCCAAGCCACACCCCTACACGGCAGCGGCGCATCCTATTGGTCAGAAACAGCGACCCTGCGGTGAGGAGGAGTGTGATTCTGAGCCGCCGCTCGACCCGAAGCCTCCGAGTGTTTCTGGAAGACATCTCGGAACTGATGCAGTGTCACGTCAGGAAATTATACACACTGGAGGGACGCAAGGTACATCTGGGAGGAGGGAGGAGGGAGGGGGAGGAGGGAGGGGGGAAGAGGGAGGAGGAGGGAGGAGGGAAGAGGGAGGAGGAGGAGGGAGGAGGGAGGAGGAGGTGGGAGGAGGGGGGAGGAGGGAGGGGTGAAGAGGGAGGTGGGAGGAGGGAGGGGGGAGGAGGGAAGAGGGAGGAGGGAGGAGGGAAGAGGGAGGAGGGAGGGGGGAAGAGGGAGGAGGAGGAGGGAGGTAAGGCTGGGGGGGATGGGAGTGTCTTTGGGGGGTGGGGGTGGGAGTGTGTGGTGTGTTGGGGAGGGGGGAAAGGGAGGTAAGGCTGGGGAGGGTAGAGTGTGTGGTATCTTGGGGGGGTGGGTGTGTGTGGTGTCTTGTGGAGGGGGTATGGGAGTGTGTGGCGTCTTGGGGAGGGGGGGTTATGGGAGTGTGTGGCATCTTGGGAGTGTGTGGTGTCGTGTGGGGGGGATGGGAGTGTGGTGTCTTGGGGAGGGGGGGTGGGAGTGTGTGGCGTCTTGGGGGGGGGGTGTCTTGGGGGGGGGGGAGTGTGTTGCGTCTTGGGGGGGTGGGAGTGTGTGGTGTCATGGGGAGGGGGGGGTGGGAGTGTGTGGTGTGTTGGGGACGCACACGCGCGCGCGTGTGTGTGTGTGTGTGTGTACTGTACAGAGCCTGACGTTCCCAGGTGTGTTAAAGTTTATACGCACTTACGTGTGTGTGCACGTGCGTGTGTGTGTGCGAGTGTAGATTGACAGTGCACAGAGCCTGATGACGTGTCCAGGTGTGTTGGTGTGTGTGGGTCGAGAGCCCTTCAGACCTCTACTTCTGGAGTACGTAACCAAGAGCTCTGAGGAGAAACTTCCTGGACTGGGGACGCGGTTAGTTTATAGAAAAACTGCTGTTCTATTTGAATATCTTTAATTTCTATTCTATTTTACTCCATTTTGATTGATTGGTTTATTGATTGATTGACCAAGGTCAACGGGAAACGGGGCCCGCTCCCCGGGTACTGGAGCCCGCTCACCTGGTACTGGAGCCCGCTCACCTGGTAACGGAGCCCGCTCACCTGGTAACGGAAAAGGATCACGGTCTAGTGTCTGCAGCGAGGGACACGACAACAAGAAGAACGGTAGGTCATGATGTGTTTGTCTGTGAGTGGTAGTGAAGTGTTACTGTTGAATATCCAGAAATACTAATATTTCCTCTCTGTTTTGTTTCCTTTCATTTTTTTTCCACACACATCTCTCTCTATTTCCTTCTCTCTTTCTTTCTCTCTTTCCCTCTCTCTCTTTTTTTTTCTTTCTCTATTTCTTTCTTTCTCTCTCTCTCTTTCTTTCTTTCTCTATTTCTTTCTTTCTTTCTCTTTCTCTTTCTTTCTCTCTCTTTCTTTCTCTCTTTCCCTCCCTCTCTCTTTCTTTCTTTCTTTCCTGGTAGTGAACTTTGGTCTGGAGACTAAGAAGAGCATCATCCATCCTCGCTTAGACTCTTCCAACCGCTCCACCCGTTTCTCTCTGTCCTCTGAGAAGTCCTGCGCTAACGGCCTCAGCACTTGTCCCCACTCCCACAGCGGCAGGGAGGCGGTGCTGAACGATGACATAGAGAAGCGGGTACTGGTGAACAAAGACGGCAGCCTGTCTGTGGAGATGAGGGTGCGGTTCAATCTCCACAACGACGAGACGCTCCAGTGGTCCACGGAGATTAAGAAGTCTCCCTCTGACTCTCTGACCAATGACTGCTGTCCGCTCAGGGAAGCCCCGCCCTGCTACCTACAGGTTCACTCTGATATGCCTTTTTGACTTGTTTTATATTACTTCCGTTTTTTTAATATGTTTTTATTCGTTTCATTAAGGTGCTTTACAAATAAAATCTATTGCTCTCATTCTGTTTCCGGAAGCAGGGCCAATCGGAAAGCTGCTCGGACCCTGACTACGCTTTTTGTGTTGCTGAAGCTGCCGACTACGCACCCAAGCCTCCACAGCGCTCCCTGAATGAGCCACAGCCCCGCTGTGCCTGCTGCTACCAGAGACCCGACCCGGAGTATGACCTCTGGGAAAACCCCGCCCACATCCAGACCTCTAAGCACTCCCATTCCAGGGTTAGACACACCCACTCTTCTAGCTCCTCCTCCTCCTGCCGCTCCAGCAGGGTGCTGAGGAGACGGGCGACCCACAAGGAGGGCTCGGAGCCCGGAAGGGTTGTCCAGGAGTGCTGCGTCAGGGAAGAGGTACAACGTCGGGTGGAGGTGGAGAGGGACGGAGGAATGGTGGAGGTGTGTACAGTCAGCCGTAGCTGCAGCCGCAGCGAACTCAATCTGAGTGCCCCAGACAACCAGGGGGAGGAGCGTCCTCCGTCTAGCTCCTCCCGCATACTCAAAGCGCTTCAGGAAGATGTGGATGCCCTCCCTCCCAGCGCCTCACGCTGCTGCCATAGCAACGACCCCCCACAACCGCTCCCTTTGACTTCGCGACCTCCCAGCCACTCGTCCAATTACTCCAGGAGCAGGAACCACACCCCTGCCCCTACCCCACAGCGAGAGGAGAGGGGAGAGGGGGAAGAGGAAAGGTGTGACATGGGTGAGGAGAGGGCTAGCAGAGCCTCCTCCCGGCGCTCTTGTCACTCCTGTTCCTGCCGTGGTGGAGAAGTCACCCCTCAGGCCCACCAGGAGAGGGCGGACAGCCAAGCCTCCCACAGATCTAGATCTTTCAATAGAATCACAACCCCTGTGGCTTCAGAGGAGGGAGATGATGAAGATGATGAGGAGAAGGAGGAGAGGGCAGTCAGCGTAATGTCCACTCACACCGGTCTCTCCGTGGGATCGGGTGGGTCATTGGGGTCTATGGGGTCCATTGTGTGTTCTCACTGTAGCGGGTGTGACCATAGGTCCAGCCCTGCATCCTGCCCTTCACAGAGGTCACAGCGATCTAAATGTGAAGAGGAGAGGTCAGGGAGCGGACTCTCGGGTGGCTCAGATGAGTCCGGTTTTTCTCAGAAGACCAACAGGTCCAACTGTACCCACTACTACCAAGAGGGCCGAGCAGCCAGCAGAATGTCACACCTGTCTCTTCCCGAGGAGGGAGAGGATACAGGGAAGGAGGAAGAGGTGGAGGTTGTCGAGAAGAGAGAAGAGTGGGGGAAAGAGGAGAGAGCAGCTAGTGTCCTCTCAGCTAAATCTTTCTCTTCAGTCAAGGGCAGGAACTCCAGAACCTCCCATAAGTCTAAGGCTTCAGAATCCCTTGCAGACATGGAGGAAGAGATGGAGGAAGAGATGGAGGAAGAGATGGAGGAAGAGGGAGAAGTGGAAGACAGAAGAGAGCAGAGACCATCAAGCGCCATGTCAGCTAAATGTAACCTCTCAGTAAAGTCCAACAGGTCCCATAAGTCCTATGGCAGCAAATCTGAACGGGCGCCTTCCCCCACATTACCAGAGGCAACAGCTACTGACGAGGTGGGAGAGGAGAGACCAGCAAGTGCCATGTCAACTAAATCAAACCTCTCAGCCAAGTCTAGCAGGTCTCATAAGTCCACCTGTAGCAAAACAGATGGGTCCACAAAAGTTTCAGAGAGGGCAGCATCTCCCAGATCAGAACCAGAAGCTGCTGAGGATACAGGAGCAGCAGAGACAGAGGACAGAGTAGCCAGTGTGATGTCAGATAAAACCTGTGTTTCAGCAAAGTCCAGCAGATGTCATAAGTCTAGGGCTGCTTCTGTCAGCTCTGACACACCCGACGTCCCTGATATTGAGACAACCGGTGAAGGTGAAGAGGCAGAAGAGGGCGAGAAAACAGAGGAGAGGGCAGAGAGCGCCATGTCAGCTAAATCTAAACTCTCAGTAAAGTCCAGCAGGTCCCATAAGTCCACCTACAGCAAAGCAGAACAGGCCCCTTCCCCCTATTCAGAGGCGCCAGAAACTGAACCTGGTCTAGATGAGGAGGGAGAGGAGAGAGCAGCGAGTGCCAGGTCAACTAAAACTAGTGATTCAGCAAAGTCCAGCAGGTCCCACAAGTCTAACCGTAAAGCTACCTCTCCAAAGCCAGCCGCTTGTGAAACGCCAGTCAACGATCCAGCGGAGGACACAGAGGAACAGAGAGCAGCCGCGTCAGGTGAAATCAGGGCTTCTGTCAGGTCTAGCAGGTCTCACAAGTCTACCTGTAGTAGGAGTGCTAGGGCTGAGACACCTGTCGCTAAAGACATCCCTGCTATTGAAACAACAGAAGGAGATGATAATGGATCGGCTGCTGCCGCAGGAGACGCAAAGGAGAGGCCGGCTAAAATGAACGTCTCAGTTAAGTCTAGCAGATCTCACAAGTCTACCAAACCGTCAGAGAGGGTTGTCTTTAAAGGGGCTAACATCCTGGCTATTGAAACAACGGGGAAGTCTAGCAGATCTCATAAGTCCACCTGCAGCAAAGCAGAACGGGCCTCTTCCCCCAACTCACCAGCTGAACTTGCCCCTTCTCCCAACTCACCAGAGGTACCAGCTTCTGCTGTAGATGAGGAGAGAGAGAGAGCAGCGAGCACCGTGTCTGCTAAAACCAGTGCTTCAGTCAAGTCCAGCAGATCCCACAAGTCTACCTGCAGTAGGAATGTCAGGGCTGAGACACCGGGGACTAAAAACATCCCTGTTATTACGACGACAGGGGGAGAGGAGACGGTTGACGATACAATTGTTGCTGGAGACACAGAGGAGAGACCGGCGAGCGTCATCTCAGCTAAAACCAGTACTTCAGTCAAGTCCAGCAGGTCTCATAAGTCTACCTGCAGCAGGCGGGCTGAGAGTCAAAGATCTCAACCAGCCGATGTCCCTGTTATTGAAACAACAGGAGGAGACGAGGTCAGAGACGAGAAAGAGAGAGCAGCCAGTGTCATTTCAGCTAAATCTAACGCTTCAGCAAAGACCCGCAGGTCTAACAGGTCCACCTGTAATGGAAGTGCTGAAGCGATCTCTCCAGCGGCTCAAGATATTCCCTCTATTGAGACGACAGGTGAAAAAGAGCAGGGGGACAAAGAGGACGAGAAATCTGAGGAGAGACCAGCTAGCGTCATGTCGGCTAAATCCACCACCTCTGACAAGTCCACCAGGTCTCATAAGTCCAGCAGTAGTAAGAGGGCTAAAACGCCAGCTGATGTCCCTGTTGTTGAGACCACCGGAGGAGACGAGAAGGGAGAGGGGACAGAGAGACCAGCGAGTGCCATGTCGACTAAATCCAACGTTTCAGCAAAGTCCAGCAGGTCTCACAAGTCCACCTGTAATAGTGGAAGTGCTAGAGCGGTCTCTCCAGCACCTAAAACAGCAGACGTCCCTGCCATTGAAACAACAGAGGTTGACCGTGAGGGAGAGAAAACAGAGGAGAGACCAGCTAGCGCCATGTCGGCTAAATCTCACATCTCAGCTAAGTCCAGTACATCTAATAAGTCTAATGCAAGTAACAGAAGTATGTTTCCGCACCTGAAAAAAGAGAGAGGTGAGAGAGGCGTTAGACCCTTCCCCAGCACTACAGGAGATGACCTTGAGACAGGCCGTGTGAAATCTGCCATGAGCACAAACCTCAAAGGTAAAGCAGATTCCTCCCCCACCAGACCCCTCTCCAGAACATCACAGACCAGCGCTAAACCTACCAATCGAACACCGCCTGCCACCGAGACAGCCAATGAGGAGTCTCGAAGTCAAGCCGCCAGCAAGGCTGCAGATATAGCTGATGACGTCAGAAATTATGTCACAGAGGAGAAAGCGTCCAGTGTACGCTCCAAGAGCCCTGCCAAAGCAGCTGGAGACTCCAGGCCTGTGTCTGCTTCCTCCGCCCGCTCCACCGGATCAAAGGTGAAAGTTGAGAAGGCCAGTGATGCCCATGAGGAGGAGAGTCCAAATACAAGCGCCTCCGACTTCCTGCAAGTGAAAGGTCAAGGACAAAGAGTCAAAGCTCAGAGTGACACAGGCAGCGTTCGCTCTGTGAAGACGGTGATAGAAAGGAATTCCAGACCAAAGTCACCGCGAGCGAGAGACCCTGTCCCCCAGTCCCCCAGTCCCACCATTCAATTGGAGACGGCCAGCATCAGTGACAGCCTCCTCTCTCAGTTCCTGTCAGCTGCTGACCTGCTCAAGGGGAACATTGCCGCCTTGCGCCCCTCCAGCGCTGGAGGGTCAACGGTTAGCCTCACTGAGAGCGGGAAGAGTGGACAGAGTCGGAGGAGCAGGAAACCCGAACAGGAAGAGGCAGAGTTAGAGGAGCTGGATCCCCTCTGTCTGCCTAACACCTTGCCCAACGACGTTGTCAGTGATTGGCTGAGAGGCATACCTGCCGACGGCGGTATGGATAGCCCTGAAGACGAGATGAACAAGGGAATTGAGGAGACAGAAGAAGGAGAGGAAGCCGTGGAGAAAGGAGGGGAAACAGAGGGACATGGAGGAGAGGAGACTGAGGAGAAACAAGAACCGGTTGAGACCACAGTGCTGGAGCAGGAGAACATGGCTGAACCAGGACAACAGGAAGAGGAGCTGGAGAACATGGCTGAACCAGGACAACAGGAAGAGGAGCAGGAACAGGAGAACACGGCTGAACCAGGACAACAGGAAGAGGAAGAGGACGTGAAGGAGGCTGCAGAACACCCAGAGGAAGAGGAGGAGGTGAAAGAGGAGGAGGAAGAGAGGGGAGAGGAGGAGGGAGTAGCAGTGGAGCAAGAGAAGGAAGAAAAAGAAGAAGAGAGGGAGGAGGGAGAAGAAGAAGGGGGAGAGTGTGCTGGCTTCTGCCCTGACCCAGCCCCGCCCACCAATGACATCACTTCCTCTCGTCCTCGCCACCTGTTCCTCAGTAAAGAATCAGAGCTGCCTCGGAGCTGCCACTCATCTGTGGCCGTAATGAAGGTTCTACTGAGCCCTACACTGGGCCGATGCAGCTCCCTGCCCGAGGTATGTCCTGTTTCTAGACTTTTCTTTGCATACTTTTACTTTCCAGTGAGCACAAAGATGTTGAAAAGTATTTTCATTGTATTTTCAACATCTTTTCAACCCAAAATAGAAATCTTCCAAATCTTTTTCTCATAGGGTTATATACTTTATAGTTTTACTTATATACTTCATACTTTTAAACTATTATTAATTTCATATTTTTAATGTGTCATATTCATGGTTTGTATGATTTTCAGGGAGATAAAAAAACAAACACATTTGATACAATTTATTCCTAATTCTATCCCTTTACTCCAGATAAGTCCTGTGTACGGACGCAGACTGAGCTCCTCTGCTAAAGGTCTGCTGGACTGTCTGGCCCAGCTGCAGCTCATCGACCCGCCCTCTCTCCCAGCTGCAGCTCCAAGCCCTGACAGGGACCAGCGATACCAAGAGGTCATGGATATACTAGAGTCACTGTGGCTGTCTAAGCCCAACCCCGGGAAGGGGAAAGAGGGAGAGGCAGAGGGGAAGGAGAGGTTGAAAGACTCTGGTGTGGACCTGAGCAGTGGCTCAGCTGGGTCGGGGGGTTCTGGGAAAGGCAAACCAGATGAAACAGCGGGTGACATCACTCCCATAGCAGAGGGAGAGGAAGAGGCAGGAGAGACAGAGGAAGGGGTGGGGGAGGCAGGAGAGACAGAGGAAGAAGAGGGAGAGACAGAGGGAGGAGAGGGAGAGGGAGAGACAGAGGGAGGAGAGGGGGAGGAAGGAGTAGGAGAGACAGGAGGAGAGGGAGAGACAGAAGGAGGAGAGGGAGAGACAGGAGGAGAGGGGGGGGAAGGAGCATCAGCAGAGCTGCTTTCAGACACGGCCACCCCAGACATCGCCAGCCGAGTACAGAGCAGTCCAGGGGAGGATGAGGCGATCTCAGAGTCGCCCGCAGGGAGAGGTGAGATGATGCAGACTCCTGAGAGCCTCAAAGCCCCAAAAAGCCCATCCTCTTCAAACAGCACGGCCTATAAGTCCCCCACTGACATAGAGAGAGACACCCCGGAGGACACCCCTAGCTCAGGGACACCTCCGTCAGTCCAGCGAGCCCTGCTCACCAAGCGTGTCTCCCAGGACCCTGACCCGGTCTGGGTTCTCAACCTGCTGAAGAAGCTGGAGAAACAGTTTATGACCCACTATGTCGACGCCATGGCTGAGTTCAAGGTACTGATACAACAACATGAATCATCATCATCATCATATTCATCACAATAATTTTTTGAATGAATAATCTTGATAATACTGTTGTGTTTGTGAAGGTGCGTTGGGACCTAGACAACAATGTGATGTTGGACACTATGATCACTGAGCTGAGAGACGAGGTGAAGAAAAGGATCCAGACGAGCATTGATCGTGAGCTGAGGAAGATCCGGGGGCGTGCAGGGCGGGGGGGCGTGCCGCGCCCCCCTATCCTGTCCCGCGATTCAACCGTTACAGACCAGAGGAGGCGGAGGCTAAAGGTGGGAGGGGCCAACACCTGAGGTTTCTAAATTACCTTTAAAGTCACTCAGTAACAAAGTCACTATTTTAGTTTAACAGCTTTTTAAAAAATTACATAATATATTTGAATTCCTAATTTATTGTAAAGTGTATTGTTATGTTTTGCATACATTCATAATAAAGTTTGACTGTGCTTTGAAGGTCATGAAGGTTCAGTCAGTGAACAAGAGTGACGGGGAGCAGGGTTCGGGGGCGGATGTTAGTGACCAGCGCAGCGAGGGCGAGGATGAGTACTGTCCCTGCGACACCTGCATACGGAAGAAGGCAGACGTCCAACAAATCAAAATGGAAGCTGTGGTCGCCACAGCGCCGGTGATGATGGCGTTTGATCTGCGGAAGATCCTGCTGATGAAGAAAGACCCAAAGCCTCTTGCGCCCTCTAGCCCCACGGAGGGGTTGAACAATGATCGCCTGGAATTGGAGGAGAAGAAAGAGGAAGAGGAGGGTGTGAATCCAGAGGTGTTACACAAAGACGAGAAAGAGGAGGAGACCAAGGAGGATATTATACCAACTGTTGTCATAGAGGAAGCTATCCCTGAGGAGGAAGAGGAAGGAGTGACTGAGGGAGAGGAGGAAGTACAGGAGAGTGATGGAGCTGAGTCTGTGATGGGGGAAGTAGAGGAGGAGATAGCTGAGGAAATAGCTGAGGAGATAGAGACTGAAGAACAGGAGGATGGAGTGGTGGAGGGAACAGAGAATGAGGAGGAGGAGGAAGGAGAGATGGGAGGTGAAATTTCAGGAGAAGATGGCGTGGACGTGGAGGAGACTGGAGAGGGGGAGGAGTTAGTAGAAGGGGAGGAGGAAGGAGCAGGGGACGCTGAAGCAGTGCAGGAGGATCAAGCGGGAGGAGATGAAAACACTGTTGATGGACCAGCAGAGGGGGATGAGGTGGTTGAAGAGATGGGGGAGGAGACGGGTGAGGAGGAGGGGGAGGGGGAGGAGGCGGGTGAGGAGGGAGTAGAGACAGGAGAGACAGGAGAGGGAACAGCTGAGGAGGATGAAACAGGAGGAGAGGAGGATGAGGAGGATGGAGGAGAGGAGGCAGAGGAGAACAATGTGGTGTCTGAATTCAAGGTGGAAGAAGAGGAGGAGGAAGAGAATGAAAACACAGCAGGAGAGACAAGTGGAGAGGAGGAGGGAGAGATGGGAGCAGAGGGAGAGACTCCTGAGGAAGGCACAGAGGGCAATGTGGGGGTGGAGGATGCTGTGGAGGAGTTGAATCCTGAAGAAGAGAATGAAGAGGTGAAAGAGGGAAACAGAGAAATCCCCCTGATAAGCCAGATGACCAGAACCTCTGTGGAGTCCCAGCCAGGATCTATGGAGAACACAGTTTCACCAATGCGCTCTTTAACACCCATTGAAACCAAGGAAACCGGCTCTGATGGACACAAGATGGCGTCTGCAGGTGAGGGGTCTGGGGGAAAAGGCCAGAGGAGGAGCCGATCTCCAGCCAGAGCCAAACGCAGGAAACCCAAAGAGAGCGATATAGAACTAGATGATCTAGAAATGTAACCCTCAAAGGACATAGTAATGACCTATGACGTCCAGTTCTATCACAGAAGATAGAACTGGACGTTCTAGATCTGCAAGCATCACAGTCACATAAAGCACTTTATAATCCCCTCTCTAGGTTAAGAATATCTATACCGGAGGTATTGCACAGGTGAAGGTAGATTCTGCCAAGTCGGAGTGGCATGTACTTGTTATTGTTATGGAAGGGTATAACTGAAACAATCATAATATTACGAACCATAAGATGTCATGAGAAAATTATATTTGTATATTTCTAGAAACCAATTGTATTTATGTCTGATTTTATTTTCCTGGAGGGATATATATACTCTACTGTATGGAGGGGTGTATATTCTCTACTGTATGGAGGGGTGTATATTCTCTACTGTCTGGAGGGGTGTATATTCTCTACTGTATGGAGGGGTGTATATTCTCTACTGTATGGAGGGGTGTATATTCTCTACTGTCTGGAGGGGTGTATATTCTCTACTGTATAGAGGGGTGTAAATTCTCTACTGTATGGAGGGGTGTATATTCTCTACTGTCTGGAGGGGTGTATATTCTCTACTGTATAGAGGGGTGTAAATTCTCTACTGTCTGGAGGGGTGTATATACTCTACTGTCTGGAGGGGTGTATATTCTCTACTGTATGGAGGGGTGTATATTCTCTACTGTATGGAGGGGTGTATATACTCTACTGTATAGAGGGGTGTATATTCTCTACTGTCTGGAGGGGTGTATATTCTCTACTGTCTGGAGGGGTGTATATTCTCTACTGTCTGGAGGGGTGTATATTCTCTACTGTCTGGAGGGGTGTATATTCTCTACTGTATGGAGGGGTGTATATACTCTACTGTCTGGAGGGGTGTATATTCTCTACTGTATGGAGGGGTGTATATTCTCTACTGTATGGAGGGGTGTATATTCTCTACTGTATAGAGGGGTGTATATTTTGGACGTCATGATGATATGCGTATTTTGTGTTTGTGAATAGGTGTGTTGTTAAACAGAATTACACTCTAGACCAGTTCTCCACAAACAGGACTCAAAGTGGAGACCAATTCCTCCTGGGTCCCAGACAGAAATATGGTTTAGTTTGGAAACCACTTCTCTTAGGTTAACCTGAGAGCACAAGGTACTGACATCACATACAGGTTAACTTGTATCACTTAGCCATAAACATATACCTCCCTGTGACAATAGGCATTGGGGGAATGTATTCAAAGTAACAACCAAACTATATATTTATATAATGTATAAGCAACAAACCATCTATGTATACTTGATTAAGATTACTGTAGTGTCATTCTGAAGTTCAGTGTTTGAAGACTGACATTGGAATCTCAGAGAATCTCAGGGAAGGAGGGTTGTATGAACGATTATGATGGGTGTATGACGGACAACTTCCCTATAATGTTTCGTACCCGAATAGTGCTGAGCGATTAGTGCTTTTTGAAGTTGGTTCGGTTTTGTTTCGATTATTAAAATATAATCATGTTTTTTTTCCATTTCAATTTCGGTAATTAAAACATATTTTAAATGCATTATGGAATCATGAAATTAAACATATATATATTTTTTTGCTCTTTAATAGAAATTCCAAAGCCTAAACTAGTGAACATTCAATTGCCAAAACATGTAGAAAATATTCCATTGACTCTGTCAGGTCCACATTGGGTAGACACCAATAGAGCAGGTTGAAATTACTGTGAAATAATACAATATTTCAGTTGTGTATATTTACTTAGGTTTTATTAAATTATTTTATTATTTTTCATTCTTTAAAGTCATGGTCTCATATCTGTTCAGGCAGTAGCTGCCAGCCAGCCCATCTAATATTGTATCTGTACTCCCCATACTGTACTGTCTGGTCATCCTATTTAGCTAGCCTGCCTAAGTATGCCGCAGAGCTGTCTGGCTAAATCATTTGACTAGTTCTTCAAAGTAGATAAGACGTACTTTCACCAACTGTCTCTGTCCCTCTTGTCATTGTGTTGTGCACATTGCGGTCTGTGTGTATCTAACCTTACAGAGCAGGCGTAAACGTGTATCTGTCTCTGTTGAAGAAGGAAAGAACGGGCGCAATGGATTATGGGCATTGTAGTTAATCACCCATGTTTCTGCACTGAACTAATAAGTTGAATATTTGCTTTATATAGATGGGTTAGCTGATATCACGAAAACGATGTGCGCGCTTCCGTGGGGCAGAAGTCAACCTGTTGTTGTGATTCCGGATGGCCAGATTGCTAGCAAGAATGACAAGAAACTAGCGTGTGGGGATTCTGGATGTGTCTCGTTTCTTGTTATTGATATCATGTCTTGTTTTGGCTGATTTCATGTCAATGCTAATATGGCAACAAAAAAATCGCTAGCTCATCAATACATTTATTTACGTTTTCAATAAACATTGGATAAGAATGGATACGAACCCTCTCAGTTTTGCCCCATAGTTGCGAATCCAACCCGTCTATGAAAACTACAACTCCCTTCAGCCCAGCGTCCCACATAGTTCTTAACTTGATTTCTCTCTTGAATGATTTGTGTGTTGGGCTCACACAAAAAAATAAATGTAATTCAAGTAATTGAACTGACTTCCGTCAATTAGTTGTTTAATAGCTAAAAAAAAAAAAAAGTACAACATTTCCGTTAATCGCTCATCACTAGAGTACCGAACCTGTTTAAGTGTCTGCTTTCTGTCAGACCCGTGAAGGTTGTTGTTGTTGAGTTGTCAAGGTAACGCACCTCTGATCTGCGTCTGTGTTGTTGCGTTCAGTTGTTTTGTCAAGCGATATGACGCAGGAGGGATTTAACCATGTGGGACGGTAAATCACTAAAGTCTTAATAAAGGCGTTGCGTGGTCAATCCGACGTCTGCATTGGCCGCAGCACCATTTACGGTGATTACGGCCTCTGCAGAAGTCAGGGCATTCATTCTACTTGCCCATCGCCGAGCAGCGTAGAGCTGTTGTCAAGGAAGTGAGATTGTCAACCAATCATGTCAATGAGGAGCTAGCTATACGGAACCCTGCGCATTGGTACAGAGTTTGGGAGGCGCACGGCGATGCGGTACAGAGCTCAGTTTGGTCTCCGTGTGCCTCTGGAGGCTCTGCAATTGCGTCACACCTTCCGTTCAGAGCCTCCGACCACATTTTTACAGATCAAGCATAAATAGGCTTTTACTGCAACCATGGTGTCAAGAGAGATGAGGGAGAGAGAAGAGAGACATCTATCTCTATCTTTAATCTCATTATTAGCGGTACAGCTGGTATTGTTGTTGTTGTCCTACCTGACTGAAGGGTTATCTGGATGTATTGAATATATTTATGGATAAGATCAAACAGGATGGACTTTGACACTTGTAGTTTAGAGCGAAGTCCTCCTCATATCTATATATCTACACTGTAACATATCTTTACACAGGGTTGAGACAGAGATGTGCACTATGATTCTCTCAGGCTCAGTCTAAGGAGTCTACGTTTGTTTTTGTTTTGTTTTGGGCGTCAATCAAGTCCTATTGGTTGGTTGGTGGTGCTGTGGGACACGTCTATGCTGCTATTGGTCCGTTCGGCTGTCAATCTTGTGTGACGTAACCTTGGAAACACCATGTAAAGTTTCAAATGAAGATTCTTATGTATTTTAATGTATAATAATGAATAAAATAATATTTTAAATGAAAAATACTGTTTAGTTGAAATTTGTTGCTGCTTAAAGGTAAGATTTCCACTGACTAGAACATTTAAACTCTTTTGTAAAAGATCTAGTTCAGATAAAGACTAACTATTTTGTGAAGAGGAGAGTGAGATCCCTTTAGATTCTGTTTAGTGTGTGTGATGTTTGTGTAGTGTGTGTGTGTCGTGTGTGTGTGTCGTGTGTACTGTGTGTGTAGTGTGTGTGTCGTGATGTTTGTGTAGTGTGTGTGTGTCGTGTGTGTGTGTCGTGTGTACTGTGTGTGTAGTGTGTGTGTCGTGTGTACTGTGTGTGTGTGTGTCGTGTGTACTGTGTGTGTAGTGTGTGTACAGTGCACCAGGAGTGCCACATTGGCTCCAGGATACCGTATCTAAAGCAGCTCAGTTACTCTGAGAGAGAACAGCACCCATGTTACTCTAATCCTCTGTGTGTGTGTGTGTGTGTGTGTGTGTGTGTGTGTGTGTGTGTGTGTGTGTGTGTGTGTGTGTGTGTGTGTCTTAATTTGCCACAGAGGGATTGAGGATGTTTTACACCACAGTCCAATCTGAGCCGTAGCCTCATGGACACAAGGCAGAAACCGACACTGTCAGTATCAGCACAATGCTATATTTGCTGTGGAATACATTTGGACATTTTTTTGTGATAAATATTATCTCGCTGGGAGACGGATCCCTACAGGAGATTTTACATTTAGAATGTTGATTAATGTCAAGAAACATGGATGCACTGCGGAAAGTTTAGAATATTCTCAAGTATGTTCTATGTCCCTTAACTGTTTAGGTAAACTTGCTTTGAAGAAAATGTTTTAGAAAATGGTCTGAAACAGATTTTCTATAACTGGAAGTGAACCAATGAGACCTCAGGACTGTGTCAGAACATAGGCTTTGTTCACAGATAACTCCAAATAGCTAGAGGTGGATCACAGCTTTGACATATTGGCTTATAGGTGCTGATATTCTAACCATGTGTCCCACAGGTTTCTGGTTAAGATTGTCCAATAGCAATTGATGGAAATGTCTGAACATCACAGCTCATGAGTGGGTGAATGGAATGTTCAGAGGTAACAACGTGGCGTCCAGCTCCAACGTCTCTATAAGGTCGAGTTCCTGCCCTACTACATTGCGGACGAATGCCAGATCTCACAACGCCTCAATAGGTGTTTAACATAAGCAGCTAACCACATCATATGATATAACAATCTGCAATGCAAAACCAACGCATCTAACCCGGGCAGGGACTCAACCTACGGCTTTGTTTCCAACTACAGTTGCAGTAGATTTTCTCATGTTATGTTCTACTGCCCTCTGGTGCTGCCTTGTTGTCATGGTTACAGTCTGATGTTCTACTGCCCTCTGGTGCTGCCTTATTGTCATGGTTACAGTCTGATGTTCTACTGCCCTCTGGTGCTGCCTTATTGTCATAGTTACAGTCTGCTGTTCTACTGCCCTCTGGTGCTGCCTTATTGTCATAGTTACAGTCTGCTGTTCTACTGCCCTCTGGTGCTGCCTTGTTGTCATGGTTACAGTCTGATGTTCTACTGCCCTCTGGTGCTGCCTTATTGTCATGGTTACAGTCTGATGTTCTACTGCCCTCTGGTGCTGCCTTATTGTCATAGTTACAGTCTGCTGTTCTACTGCCCTCTGGTGCTGCCTTGTTGTCATGGTTACAGTCTGCTGTTCTACTGCCCTCTGGTGCTGCCTTATTGTCATAGTTACAGTCTGCTGTTCTACTGCCCTTTGGTGCTGCCTTGTTGTCATGGTTACAGTCTGCTGTTCTACTGCCCTCTGGTGCTGCCTTATTGTCATAGTTACAGTCTGCTGTTCTACTGCCCTCTGGTGCTACCTTATTGTCATAGTTACAGTCTGCTGTTCTACTGCCCTCTGGTGCTGCCTTATTGTCATAGTTACAGTCTGCTGTTGTACTGCCCTCTGGTGCTACCTTATTGTCATAGTTACAGTCTGCTGTTCTACTGCCCTCTGGTGCTACCTTGTTGTCATGGTTACAGTCTGCTGTTCTACTGCCCCCTGGTGCTACCTTATTGTCATAGTTACAGTCTGCTGTTCTACTGCCCTCTGGTGCTACCTTGTCATGGTTACAGTCTGCTGTTCTACTGCCCTCTGGTGCTACCTTGTTGTCATGGTTACAGTCTGCTGTTCTACTGCCCTCTGGTGCTACCTTGTTGTCATGGTTACAGTCTGCTGTTCTACTGCCCTCTGGTACTACCTTGTTGTCATGGTTACAGTCTGCTGTTCTACTGCCCTCTGGTACTACCTTGTTGTCATGGTTACAGTCTGCTGTTCTACTGCCAAATGTGGGGGCTTACGTGTCGCATGCATTGCAAATTAAATTTACACATACATGTTATTCCATCATTGCACCCACACTGCTCACGCGTAGCCAGGATCGTCTACGTAGCCAGGCACTAAAATAGAACTTGGTTCTATTTGTGACGCTTGATGCGCTGCGAGTCCCGCCTCTTCCATCTCCTCATTGGTTTTTAAGAGCATATACCCACGTGGGTGATTGAAACATGAACTGTTACAGCCTTATTCTAAAATGTATTAAATGTTTTTTGTATCCTCATCAATCTAAACACAACATCCCATAATGACAAAGCAAAACGTTTTTTTTTTTTATTGTTGCTAATTTATTACAAATAAAACATTTAAATATCACATTTAACATAAATATACAGACCCTTTACTCAGAACTTTGTTGAAGCACCTTTGGCAACAATTACAGACTCAAGTCCTAGGTATGATGCTACAAGCTTGGCACACCTGTATTTGGGGAGTTTCTCCCATTCTTCTCTGCAGGTCCTCTCAAGTGTTGTCAAGTTGGATGGGGAGCGTTGCTGCACAGCTATTATCAGGTCTCTCCAGAGATGTTCGATCGGGTTCAAGTCCGGGCTCTGGCTGGGCAACTCAAGGATATTCAGAGACTTGTCCCGAAGCCAATACTGCTTTGTCTTAGCTGTGTGCTTAAGGTCGTTGTCCTGTTGGAAGGTGAACCTTCGCCCCAGTCTGAGGTCCTGAGCGCTCTGGAGCAGGTTTTCTTGAAGGATCTCTCTGTACTTTTCTCTGTTCATCTTTTCCTCGATCCTGTCTAGTTTCACAGTCCCTGCAGCTCAAAAACATCCCCACAGCATGATGCTGCCACCGCCATGCTTCCCCATCGGGATGGTGCTTGTCTCGGAGCTCTACGGACAATTCCTTCGACCTCATAGCTTGGTTTTTGCTCTGACATGCACTGTCAACAGGTGTGTGCCTTTTACAAATCAATTGAATTTACCACAGGTAAAGTTGTAGAAACATCTCAAGGATGATAAATGGAAACAGGATGCACCTGAGCTCAATTTCGATTCTCATATCAAAGGGTCTGAATACATATGTAAATAAGCTATTTCTATTTGTTTTTAATACATTTGCAAACATTCTACAAACCTGTTTTCACTTTATAATTATGGGGTATTGTGTACAGATTGCAGATTTTTAAATTATTTTTAATCCATTTTAGAAAAAGGCTGTAACGTAACAAAATGTGAAAAATGTCAATGGGTCTGAATACTTTCCGAATGTTATCATACTATGTAGTGTTTGTTATGTTAGTAAATGGAAGATAAATGATTAAGGTTACATCCACCACATTCCTTTAGAGGTTACGAACTGATCTTATCAAAACATATTATTAAAGTATAGTTAATCAAAGTATAGTATAATTATAATACTATAGTATCATAAAGTTTCCAACTATAGGAAGTCAATGATTTGTGGAGTTCTGGTCTCCTGGTGATGATGTCAGATGTTGTGATGATGTCAGACAAGCCTCTACAGCGTCACGCACCACTGGGTGGGACTCCAGACGAGACTCCGCCTCAGAGAGAGAGCATCCAATCAACAGACAGACTAACGCCAGCGGGACCACCTACAGAGAGAGAGAGAGAGAGAGAGAGAGAATGAGAGAGAGAGAGAGAGGGAGAGAAGGGGAGAGAGAGAGGGAAAACACACAGGTTAGCAATTGACAGACAGATAGCGGTGTGTGTTTGTGTCACTGTTTTAATAATGTCACATGCACAAAGTACAGTGAAATGCTTTTCAATAATCAATAACAATGTAGCACTAAAAATAACAAGGTAGAAGAAAAACACAGAAGTTATAAAATAAGAAAAAGTAGAATACAAAGTAAGCATACCAGTGGAGGCTGCTGATGACGGGACAGCTCATAATAAAGGCTGGAATGGAGTGAGTGGAATGGCATCAAACACATGGTTTTCATTTGTTTACCATTCCATTCCCACCATTCCAGCCTTTACTATGAGCCGTCTTCCCCTCAGCAGCCTCCAATGAAGCATACTATATACAGGGTCAGTTCCAGCACCATTATTTACAATGTGCACGGATACTGATGTGATAGGTAGATATGTATAGGGGTCAGGTGACTAGGCATCAGGATATATGATAAACAGAGTAGCAGCAGCGTATATGATGATTGTATGTGAGTGCGTGTGTGTAGAGTCAGTATAAATGTATGTGCATATTATAAATGATGGAGTTTGTGTGTGTGTGTGCTGGAATATCAGTGTGTGTAGTGTGTGTTGGTGTGTGTGTATGTTGGAGTATCAGTGTGCGTAGACAATAGGGCCCTGTGAGTGTGCAGTGCAAATATAAGAATAAGATACAAACGTCAACTCAGATTGATATTTAGTTCCCTATTTAGCAGTCTTGTGTCATGGGGCTACTAGCTCTTTAGGAGTCTGTTGGTTTCAGACTTGATGCACGGTGTACCGCCTGCCATGCAGAGGCAGAGAGAACCATCGATAGCTTGGATGGCTGGAGTCTTTAACAATTTTCCGGGCTTTCCTTTCACACCGCCTGATATAGAGGTCCTGGATGGCAGGGAGCTCAGCCCCAGTGATGTACTGGGCTGTCTGCGCGATCGAGGGCAGTGCTATTGTCATAACAAGTAGTGATGCGGCCAGTGAAGATGCTCTCAATGCTACCGTTGTAGAACATTTTGAGGATTTAGGGCCCATGCCAAACGTTTCCACCTCCTGAGGGGGAAAGAGGTGCTGTCGCGCCTTCTTCACGACTGTGTGCATGTGAACACTGAGGAACTTGAAGTCCTCGACCCGCTCCACTGCAGCCCCGTCGATGTGGATGAGGGCGTTCTCGTCCCCTCCGTTTCCTGTAGTCCACAAACAGCTCCTTGGTCTTACTGACGTTGAGTGAGAGGTTATTGTTCCGGCACCACACTGCCAGGTCACTGACCTCCCTGTAGGCTGTCTAACTGTCGCCGGTGATAAGGCCTGCCAAGAAACGTCCTCTCACTGTCAACTGCGTTTTATTTTCAGCAAACTTAACGTGTAAATATTTGTATGAACATAACAAGTTTCAACAACTGAGACATAAACTGAACAAGTTCCAAAGATATGTGATATGTGTCCCTGAACAAATGGGGGGTCAAAATCAAAAGTAACAGTCAGTATCTGGTGTGGCCACCAGCTGCATTAAGTACTGCAGGGCATCTCCTCCTCATGGACTGCACCAGATTTGCCAGTTCTTGCTGTGAGATGTTACCCCACTCTTCCACCATGACACCTTCAAGTTCCCAGAAATTTCTGGGGGGAATGGTCCTAGCCCTCACCCTCCGATCCAACAAGTCCCAGACGTGCTCAATGGGATTGCGATCCAGGCTCTTCGCTGGCCATGGCAGAACACTGACATTTCTGTCTTGCAGGAAATCACGCACAGAATAAGCAGTATGGCTGGTGGCATTGTCATGCTGGAGGGTCATGTCAGGATGAGCCTGCAAGAAGGGTACCACATGAGGGAGGAGGATGTCTTCCCTGTAACGCACAGCGTTGAGATTGCCTGCAATGACAACAAGCTCAGTCCGATGATGCTGTGACACATCACCCCAGACCATGATGGACCCTCCACATCCCAATCGATCCCGCTCCAGAGTACAGGCTTCGGTGTAACGCTCATTCCCTCGACGATAAACGTGAATCCGACCATCACCCCTGGTGAGCAAAACCACGTGTAACTCGGGTAGTTGTTTTTGCAGTGCTGTAGCTGTCCCGCAGGTGTGATGTTCGGATGTACTGATCCTGTGCAGATGTTGTTACACGTGGTCTGCCACTGTGAGGATGATCAGCTGTCCGTCCTGTCTCCCTGTAGCGCTGTCTTAGGCATCTCACAGTACGGACATTGCAATTTATTACCCTGGCCACATCTACAGTCCTCATGCCTCCTTGCAGCATGCCTAATGCAGGTTCACACAAATGAGCAGGGACCCTGGGCATCTTTCTTTTGGTGTTTTTCAGAGTCAGTAGAAAGGCCTCTTTAGTGTCCTTAGTTTTCATAACTGTGACCTTAATTGCCTACCGTCTGTAAGTTGTTAGCGTCTTAAAGAACGTTCCACAGGTGCATGTTCATTAATTGTTTATGGTTCATTGAACAAGCATGGGAAACAGTGTTTAAACCCTTTACAATGAAGAAGATGAAGTTATTTTAATTTTTTTAACAAATTATCTTTGAAAGACAGGGTCCTGAAAAGGGGGCTTTTCTTTTTTTTTTGCTGGGTTGAGGTATTCCTCTTATCTAGGTGGGTGACGGCAGTGTGGAGTGCAACTTGAGATTGTGTCGTCTATGGATCTGTTGGGGCGGCATGCTAATTGGAATTGTTCTAGGGTGTCTGGGATGGTAGAGTTGATGTGTATCATAATGCCTCTCGAAGCACTTCCTGATTACAGATGTGAACGCTGCAGGGTGGTAGTCATTGTGGCATGAAGCCTTAAAGTTCTTAGGAATAGAAATTGTTATTCTTATTGTGTTACTTTTCTACTTTTTATTTGAATCTACTTGGTAAAGATTTTCTTCTTCTTGAACTGCACTGTTGTTTAACGGCTGGTAAAAGTAAAGCATTACACTTGTTGTATTCGACTCGTGTGACTAATAAAGTTTCATTTGATTTGAATGATGGTGGTCATCTTAAAACACGTGGGGATTACAGACCGGGGACGTGATCTGAGAACGCAAACCTGGAATAACATTGGGCCCCGCGGCCTTGTGGGTACTGACCTGATTAAAGACTTTACTCATGTCGGGCCTCGGAGAGCGAGATCACCCAATCTTCTGGGTCGATGGCGGCCCTCTGACCCGGCACAATGTTATTATTTTTAAAGCATGCATAAAATGCAATGAGTTTATCTGGTAGAGAGGAATTGTTGGGCAGATCACGGCTGGGTCTTCCTTTGTAATCTGTAATGGACTCTTGCCCCTGTCACATGTTGCTGGTTTTGTGTGTGTGTTTGTGTGTGTTTGTTTACCCTGTTCCTGCGGCTGGCGGTGAGTGTGTGTGTGTGTGTGTGTGTGTGTGTGTGTGTGTTTGTTTACCTTGTTTCTGCGGCTGGCGGTGAGTGTGTGTGTGGTGACCCCAGCTGAGGTGATGTCCTCTGGAAGTTGCTCCACATGATAGATGGCCTTCAATAGAGCCTCCTCACACTGGGTCAGGGAGACACCTGACAACTTCTACAGGGAGAGAGATGGTTACTGTGTGTGTGTGTGTGTGTGTGTGTGTGTGTGTGTGTGTGTGTGTGTGTGTGTGTGTGTGTGTGTGTGTGTGTGTGTGTGTGTGTGTGTGTGTGTGCATGCAGTATGTGTGTACCTGCAGTATGTGTATAGCCCTGTGGTACAGTTTGCTGTTGGTGACCTGTAGGTCTACCATGTGGTTCCTGTAGATCTTTCCCTTTAAAACGTGACTTCCTGTACTCACAGCATTCAGCACCAACTTACTGGACAGCTCCCACTGCTGGGGAGGGAGGGATTGCAAGGGGGAGAGAGAGAGAGAGAGGGGGGAGAGATAGAGATAGCGAGGGGGGAGAGATAGCAAGGGGGGAGATATAGCAAGGGGAGAGAGTGATAGCGAGGGGGGAGAGAGAGAGGGGGGGAGAGCAATGGGAGAGAGCGATAGCGAGGGGGGAGTGAGAGAGAGGGGGGAGAGAGCAATGGGAGAGAGCGATAGCGAGGGGGGAGAGAGAGAGAGGGGGGAGAGATAGCATTGGGAGAGAGCGATAACGAGGGGGGAGAGAGAGAGAGAGAGAGGGGGGAGAGATGGCAAGGGGAGAGAGCGATAGTGAGGGGGGAGAGAGAGAGAGGGGGGAGAGATGGCAAGGGGAGAGAGCGATAGTGAGGGGGGGGAGAGAAAGAGAGAGAGGGTTGGGGTAGAGAGAGAAATTATGGAGAGATGAGTTGAAAGGTTGAGAATGAGCAGAATAAAAGCAGATCTGTGTTGAACTGACTGAAGTCATGTGTTGTACCACTATAGATCTGTATTGAACTGACTAAAGTCATGTGATGTACCACTGTAGATCTGTATTGAACTGACTGAAGTCATGTGTTGTACCACTATAGATCTGTATTGAACTGACTGAAGTCATGTGTTGTACCACTATAGATCTGTATTGAACTGACTGAAGTCATGTGTTGTACCACTATAGATCTGTATTGAACTGACTGAAGTCATGTGATGTACCACTATAGATCTGTATTGAACTGACTGAAGTCATGTGATGTACCACTATAGATCTGTATTGAACTGACTGAAGTCATGTGTTGTACCACTATAGATATGTATTGAACTGACTGAAGTCATGTGATGTACCACTATAGATCTGTATTGAACTGACTGAAGTCATGTGATGTACCACTGTAGATCTGTATTGAACTGACTGAAGTCATGTGATGTACCACTATAGATCTGTATTGAACTGACTGAAGTCATGTGATGTACCACTATAGATCTGTATTGAACTGACTGAAGTCATGTGATGTACCACTATATATCTGTATTGAACTGACTGAAGTCATGTGTTGTACCACTATAGATCTGTATTGAACTGACTGAAGTCATGTGATGTACCACTGTAGATCTGTATTGAACTGACTGAAGTCATGTGTTGTACCACTATATATCTGTATTGAACTGACTGAAGTCATGTGTCGTACCACTATATACAGTGCCTTGCGAAAGTATTCGGCCCCCTTGAACTTTGCGACCTTTTGCCACATTTCAGGCTTCAAACATAAAGATATAAAACTGTATTTTTTTGTGAAGAATCAACAACAAGTGGGACACAATCATGAAGTGGAACGACATTTATTGGATATTTAAAACTTTTTTAACAAATCAAAAACTGAAAAATTGGGCGTGCAAAATTATTCAGCCCCTTTACTTTCAGTGCAGCAAACTCTCTCCAGAAGTTCAGTGAGGATCTCTGAATGATCCAATGTTGACCTAAATGACTAATGATGATAAATACAATCCACCTGTGTGTAATCAAGTCTCCGTATAAATGCGCCTGCACTGTGATAGTCTCAGAGGTCCGTTAAAAGCGCAGAGAGCATCATGAAGAACAAGGAACACACCAGGCAGGTCCGAGATACTGTTGTGAAGAAGTTTAAAGCCGGATTTGGATACAAAAAGATTTCCCAGGCTTTAAACATCCCAAGGAGCACTGTGCAAGCGATAATATTGAAATGGAAGGAGTATCAGACCACTGCAAATCTACCAAGACCTGGCCGTCCCTCTAAACTTTCAGCTCATACAAGGAGAAGACTGATCAGAGATGCAGCCAAGAGGCCCATGATCACTCTGGATGAACTGCAGAGATCTACAGCTGAGGTGGGAGACTCTGTCCATAGGACAACAATCAGTCGTATATTGCACAAATCTGGCCTTTATGGAAGAGTGGCAAGAAGAAAGCCATTTCTTAAAGATATCCATAAAAAGTGTTGTTTAAAGTTTGCCACAAGCCACCTGGGAGACACACCAAACATGTGTAAGAAGGTGCTCTGGTCAGATTAAACCAAAATTGAACTTTTTGGCAACAATGCAAAACGTTATGTTTGGCGTAAAAGCAACACAGCTGAACACACCATCCCCACTGTCAAACATGGTGGTGGCAGCATCATGGTTTGGGCCTGCTTTTCTTCAGCAGGGACAGGGAAGATGGTTAAAATTGATGGTAAGATGGATGGAGCCAAATACAGGACCATTCTGGAAGAGAACCTGATGGAGTCTGCAAAAGACCTGAGACTGGGACGGAGATTTGTCTTCCAACAAGACAATGATCCAAAACATAAAGCAAAATCTACAATGGAATGGTTCAAAAATAAACATATCCAGGTGTTAGAATGGCCAAGTCAAAGTCCAGACCTGAATCCAATCGAGAATCTGTGGAAAGAACTGAAAACTGCTGTTCACAAATGCTCTCCATCCAACCTCACTGAGCTCGAGCTGTTTTGCAAGGAGTAATGGGAAAAAATTTCAGTCTCTCAATGTCCAAAACTGATAGAGACATACCCCAAGCGACTTACAGCTGTAATCGCAGCAAAAGGTGGCGCTACAAAGTATTAACTTAAGGTAGCTGAATAATTTTGCACGCCCAATTTTTCAGTTTTTGATTTGTTAAAAAAGTTTGAAATATCCAATAAATGTCGTTCCACTTCATGATTGTGTCCCACTTGTTGTTGATTCTTCACAAAAAAATACAGTTTTATATCTTTATGTTTGAAGCCTGAAATGTGGCAAAAGGTCGCAAAGTTCAAGGGGGCCGAATACTTTCGCAAGTCACTGTATCTGTATTGAACTGACTGAAGTCATGTGTTGTACCATGTGGACAGTAGAGGAGGAGGGCCAGGTTATGTTGAGGACAGATGAACACAGGAGACCAATGCTGTCCTGAAAACACACGGCACAGTTACACACACACACAGACACACACACACACACACACACACACACACACACACACACACACACGACACACACACGGCACACACACGGCACACACACACACACACACAGAGAGACACAGGCAATCACTCAGGAAAACAAACACACGCGTGTACGCCAATCAGTGCGTGTGTGTGTGTGTGTGTGTGTGCGTGCACGTACAACAGCGGTGTCTCCCTCTAGTCCGTGATAGAGAGAGTGTAGGTTGGAGGTCTTCTCTCTCACTCTGTGGACCATCTTCTCCACATCACTAACGTCATCTAAACGAAAACAGATGGCATTGTCTGGGACAGAGAGGCTGCAATTCAATCTGAGGAATTAATGGAATATTGCCTTTAATGGGAAGACTGCAGAATCAGGTTGCTGTTAAACCTTCTGATTGGTTTCCTACTTCCAACTAAAAGTCCAAATATGACATATCACTTTACATTTGTGTTTAGAATAAAATTGATATTTTATCCGAATTTGACCGAAGTCATGACGGAAAAGCGTTCTGAAAAGATAAGTCAAGAGAAGAACGCGAGTGAACACACAACAGGAGAAGAACACACAACAGGAGTGATCACACGACAGGAGTGAACACACGACAGGAGTGAACACACGACAGGAGTGAACACACGACAGGAGTGAACACACGACAGGAGTGATCACACAACAGGAGTGAACACATAAAACATCCATCCTACTAAACTACACTCCCGCAGGTACAGATCCATACAGCCTCCATCCTACTAAACTACACTGCAGTAGGTACAGCCTCAATCCTACTAAACTACACTCCCGCAGGTACAGATCCATACAGCCTCCATCCTACTAAACTACACAGCAGTAGGTACAGCCTCAATCCTACTAAACTACACTGCAGTAGGTACAGCCTCAATCCTACTAAACTACACTCCCGCAGATACAGATCCATACAGCCTCCATCCGACTAAACTACACTGCCACAGGTACAGATCTATACAGCCTCCATCCTACTAAACTACACTGCAGCAGGTACAGCCTCCATCCTACTAAACTACACTGCAGCAGGTACAGATCTATACAGCCTCCATCCTACTAAACTACACTGCCACAGGTACAGTCTCCATCCTACTAAACTACACTGCAGCAGGTACAGATCCATACAGCCTCCATCCTACTAAACTACACTGCCGCAGGTACAGATCCATACAGCCTCCATCCTACTAAACTACACTGCCACAGGTACAGATCTATACAGCCTCCATCCTACTAAACTACACTGCCACAGGTACAGATCTATACAGCCTCCATCCTACTAAACTACACTGCAGCAGCTACAGTCTCCATCCTACTAAACTACACTCCCGCAGGTACAGATCCATACAGCCTCCATCCTACTAAACTACACTGCAGCAGGTACAGCCTCCATCCTACTAAACTACACTGCAGTAGGTACAGCCTCAATCCTACTAAACTACACTGCAGTAGGTACAGCCTCAATCCTACTAAACTACACTCCCGCAGGTACAGATCCATACAGCCTCCATCCTACTAAACTACACTCCCGCAGGTACAGATCCATACAGCCTCCATCCTACTAAACTACACTGCAGCAGGTACAGCCTCCATCCTACTAAACTACACTGCAGCAGGTACAGCCTCCATCCTACTAAACTACACTGCAGCAGGTACAGATCCATACAGCCTCCATCCTACTAAACTACACTGCAGCAGGTACAGTCTCCATCCTACTAAACTACACTGCAGCAGGTACAGTCTCCGTCCTACTAAACTACACTGCAGCAGGTACAGATCCATACAGCCTCCATCCTACTAAACTACACTGCAGCAGGTACAGTCTCCATCCTACTAAACTACACTGCAGCAGGTACAGTCTCCATCCTACTAAACTACACTGCAGCAGGTACAGATCCATACAGCCTCCATCCTACTAAACTACACTGCAGCAGGTACAGCCTCCATCCTACTAAACTACACTGCAGTAGGTACAGCCTCCATCCTACTAAACTACACTGCAGTAGGTACAGCCTCCATCCTACTAAACTACACTGCAGCAGGTACAGTCTCCATCCTACTAAACTACACTGCAGCAGGTACAGTCTCCATCCTACTAAACTACACTGCAGCAGGTACAGTCTCCATCCTACTAAACTACACTGCAGCAGGTACAGTCTCCATCCTACTAAACTACACTGCAGCAGGTACAGATCCATACAGCCTCCATCCTACTAAACTTCACTGCAGCAGGTACAGTCTCCATCCTACTAAACTACACTGCAGCAGGTACAGATCCATACAGCTTCCTGTAGGGGCACTCAAAACCGTGCTTCTAGACCGGGACCCTGACCAGTAGATTGGCCCCTTAGATTGGCCCCTTAGATTGGCCCTTAGATTGGCCCTTAGATTGGCTTGTAGATTGGCCCTTAGATTGGCCCGTAGATTGGCCTCCACCACCGAAGCCACCAGCAGGCTGTCCCTTTCTTGATGTCAAAGCCAAAATGTTGGTATATTAATTTTTTGATAAATATAATTCAAATTGTGAAATTATAAACTTTTGACTGTTTTAGATTGATTATATATTCTATCTACGTTAGATTTGTGGAATATATATTGTGCAACCTTTCCTTTTAAAAGCGATCGTATTGAATCTGGCCAAACACTGTTTATGCTCAACAATTGTTAGTAACCTTGTCTGAGACCCAAGGACATGTGTTAGTGCCAGGGCTTTAGCTCAGTGGGCTCACCATGACATGTGTACAGCAGTAGGACGGTGTCTCTGTCACTCAAAGTAGGCAGAACCAGACTCACAAAGTCCTCATGGGCTATACAGAACTGGGATCCCTGGAAACACACACACACACACACACACACACACACACACACTGTTAGAAAATATGGTAATAAAATAAGCGTGTCAGCTCTCTCTCTCTCGCTCTCTCTGTGTAAAATATATTGCCCATGACTCATGGTCTCCCTTCAGCTGACATTTGGCTTGGCAGTCATTTCTGCCAGATGATAAACGGTACTATTTATTCTGTAAACTGGAAAGGGCATCAGGCCAGATCACCAACAGTAGTTCTGTACCAGTGATGTCACCAACAGTAGCTCTGTACCAGTGATGTCACCAACAGTAGCTCTGTACCAGTGATGTCACCAACAGTAATACTGTACCAGTGATGTCACCGACAGTAGTACTGTACCAGTGATGTCGCCAAAAGTAATACTGCACCAGTGATGTCACCAACAGTAGTACTGTACCGGTGATGTCAAAAATAGTAGTTCTGTACCAGTGATGTCACCAACATTAGTTCTGTACCAGTGATGTCACCAACATTAGTTCTGTACCAGTGATGTCACAAATAGTAGGTCTGTACCAGTGATGTCACCAACAGTAGTTCTGTACCAGTGATGTCACCAACAGTAGCTCTGTACCAGTGATGTCACCAACAGTAATACTGTACCAGTGATGTCACCAACAGTAGTACTGTACCAGTGATGTCACCAACAGTAGTACTGTACCGGTGATGTCAAAAATAGTAGTTCTGCACCAGTGATGTCACCAACAGTAATACTGTACCAGTGATGTCACCAACAGTAATACTGTACCAGTGATGTCACCAACAGTAGTACTGTACCGGTGATGTCAAAAATAGTAGTTCTGTACCAGTGATGTCACCAACATTAGTTCTGTACCAGTGATGTCACCAACATTAGTTCTGTACCAGTGATGTCACAAATAGTAGTTCTGTACCAGTGATGTCACCAACAGTAGTTCTGTACCAGTGATGTCACCAACAGTAGCTCTGTACCAGTGATGTCACCAACAGTAGTTCTGTACTGGTGATGTCAAAAATAGTAGTTCTGTACCAGTGATGTCACCAACAGTAGTTCTGTACCAGTGATGTCACCAACAGTAGTTCTGTACCGGTGATGTCAAAAATAGTAGTTCTGTACCAGTGATGTCACCAACAGTAGTTCTGCACCAGTGATGTCACCAACAGTAATACTGTACCAGTGATGTCACCAACAGTAATACTGTACCAATGATGTCACCAACAGTAATACTGTACCAGTGATGTCACCAACAGTAGTACTGTACCGGTGATGTCAAAAATAGTAGTTCTGTACCGGTGATGTCACCAACATTAGTTCTGTACAAGTGATGTCACCAACAGTAGTTCTGTACCAGTGATGTCACAAATAGTAGTTCTGTACCAGTGATGTCACCAACAGTAGTACTGTACCGGTGATGTCAAAAATAGTAGTTCTGTACCGGTGATGTCACCAACATTAGTTCTGTACCAGTGATGTCACCAACATTAGTTCTGTACCAGTGATGTCACAAATAGTAGTTCTGTACCAGTGATGTCACCAACAGTAGTTCTGTACCAGTGATGTCACCAACAGTAGTTCTGTACCAGTGATGTCACCAACAGTAGTTCTGTACCAGTGATGTCACCAACAGTAGCTCTGTACCAGTGATGTCACCAACAGTAGCTCTGTACCAGTGATGTCACCAACAGTAACTCTTTACCAGTGATGTCACCAACAGTAATACTGTACCAGTGATGTCACCAACAGTAGCTCTGTACCAGTGATGTCATCAACAGTAGCTCTATACCAGTGATGTCACCAACAGTAGCTCTGTACCAGTGATGTCACCAACAGTAGTTCTGTACCAGTGATGTCACCAACAGTAGCTCTGTACCAGTGATGTCACCAACAGTAGTTCTGTCCCAGTGATGTCACCAACAGTAGTTCTGTACCAGTGATGTGAGGTCTCCCTCTATGTTGTCCATGTCCTGGTATCCTCCACTGATGAAGCCTCGGATGTCCTCATAGTCTGACACAGACACACACAGACAGACACACACAGACAGACACACACACACACACACACACGCGCACACACACACACACACACACACACACACACACACACACACACACACACACACACACACACACACACACACACACACACACACACACACACACAGTAATTGGGTATTTACTTCACAATCACTAACACACATCCAATGTAGTGTCTATGGTTCGGTCTGTATCGTGTCCCTGTATTAGTCTACTATCTCCTCTCCCTGTCCTCAAACACACTCACCTGCTCCGAATGTCAGGATACCCTGTCCTTAAACACACTCACCTGCTCCGAATGTCAGGATACCCTGTCCTTAAACACACTCACCTGCTCCGAATGTCAGGATACCCTGTCCTCAATCACACTCACCTGCTCCGAATGTCGGGATACCCTGTCCTCAAACACACTCACCTGCTCCGAATGTCGGGATACCCTGTCCTCAAACACACTCACCTGCTCCGAATGTCGGGATACCCTGTCCTTAAACACACTCACCTGCTCCGAATGTCGGGATACCCTGTCCTTAAACACACTCACCTGCTCCGAATGTCGGGATACACTCGCTGGCATCGATGAGTCCCACTAAACCTAGAGACCCCCAGGACAGGTAACACACACGTCCACCACACTGCAAGCTGAAACACACACACACACACACACACACACACACACACACACACACACACAAACATCTTGGTGTTTTTAACCACAGTTGTTGGTCTGATGTTTGTCTGATGTTTGTCTGAAGTTGTCGTACCTGAGTCCTGCGGTCTGTAGCAGTGTTGCTATCTGGTCACTGTGACTGTAGGTGACACTATAGACTCTCTCATATCCTCTCATCATGTCCAGGAGAATTCTGTAGAACACAAACACACAGTACACACAGAAACACACACATATACACAGATACAAACACACAGTACACACAGAAACACAGATACAAACACACAGATACACACAAACATACACAACCACACAGATACACAGACAAACACACACAGATATACACACAGAGACACACTCAGATACACACAGATACACACACAGATATACACATATACAAACACAGATACACAGACAGACAAACACACACAGACAAACACACACAGATACACACACAGATACACACACAGATACACACAGAAACACACACATACAGTATACACAGGTAGAAACACACACACACACACACACACACACACACATACACAACCAGACAGACAAACACACACAGATACACACACGGCTGAAACACAGTTTATGGATGTATTTCTGTGTTTTCAATATACTTAACGTGCACGTTTGTGTGTCTGCAGGTGTGAGGGATGCGTGTGTGTGACTAAAACCTGTGTGTGACGTGTGTG